>NC_046658.1:10594923-10597698 GCF_010883055.1 Belonocnema kinseyi
AAATGTCTAAAGAAAAGGAACAATTGCTTAATATTTAGAAATAATTCACTGTTTAATTAAGATTCCTTACTAGAAATCAAATATTCAAAACTAAACAAAAAACTAAACTTTTAACGTTATAATTTTCATTTTTCTATTATAAAAAAAGTCATTTAGAAGTAAAATTCCTAAATTTTGATGTATGATAAATTTGAAACATCTATTATTCCGAGGTAAGCTTGAGTAAGTTGAAAATATAAAAGGTTTAAAAAATTATCTAAAACGAATCTGGAATATTTTAAGGAAATATTGATATTGTGTAAGATTAAGAAGAAGATTTTTCAGGATTTATAAAGTTTTTTAAATTAAAATAATTTAACTTTTAATTGAAGAAGTGTTATGATTTGCAACAAAAATGTAATCGATTAATTTTTAATACTTCTGGCTTAGAATCGCTTAACACGATTTGCAGCTTAGTTTTTATTACTTCAAATGGAGAAATTGGTAGCTTTAGAGTTCGAATTTTTTAATTTTATTGACCGTGAAAAATGTTTGCGAACCAGAAAAAACCGGAACTTTTTCTGCGATTAAAACGACCACCCTGTTTCAACCAAAAATAATTGTGTACCTCAACCTAAATGCCGAAAATAAATCGCTGTCTTGCAATAAGCATAGAAAACGGGATTTTTACACTTTTAACTTAACGTTCGACTTTTTCGCGTTTTATCAATATCGAATCCAAGAATTTATTATTTTTGACATAACCTATAACTTGTAACGTTAAAATTCAAGTTGTTGAATTAAAGACTTAAAAATAATTTTTTACAGTTATTGTGTAAAATGAAGCAACATATATTTATAGTATCTTTTATGATAAAACTGAGAAATTTCTAATTGGAATCATATATCAAGCTTGAAAAATTTGAAAATTGACTCCGAAATATTGAACGTTCTCCAATGTTATATACAATGAATCTTAAATGTTTAAGTTTTGGTATTTGATGAGATCAGATAAAGAAGAACTTGTGATTAAAAAAATTGTTTTATAATAAATTTTGTATTAATAAATACAGTAAGAACATCGACAAGATCCAGGAGTCGAAATTAAAATTACAGAAAATTTTCAAAATTTGGAATTTGCTGTATAATAAAATTAAAAAATAAAATTCCCGAATAATAAGATTTCATATTTATAAAATATAATAACTGGAATATTCTTTAATTATAAAATTGTAGAATTTAACAAATTTATTCTTAATAAATCTGATTTATGTATTAAAGATACGATAATAAAGTATTTTTATCAATGAAATTTTCATTTTATATTTAAAGTTTTTATAAATTATTGTTTGAATTTAAAACCGAAATACTTCTATAAAAATTGAATAATAAATTAATGTAACAACACGTGCGCGCCTCAACGGAAAAATTTCTCCCTTAATTTTCTTCAAGCCTAATAACATATCCCAAGCAAATTTTGCATAATTTAGATCAGCGCTAATTTATCTAGGAAGTTTTTTGTTTTCTTAATTAAACATTCGATTTTGAGAACACTTTTTTAAATTAAAAAAAGATACTATGAGCACTTTCAACAAAAAATTTTATATCCAGAAATATATAGAGGAGAGCAGTCGAATATGAGATATTCTCGTAATATGAGAAAGCAGGGTACCAGCTAAACTAAGAGACCCAGTCTGTTGTTTCTATCACTAACTTGTAGCCCTTGAAAAAAGAGTAATTTCGTGGTATAGTCCATTTTCCATTGGGCTTCTAACGATTATAGGCGACCTTTTTGTGAAATCGATGGTGGACCACTTCTTGGAAGGGAATTCTTTAAACCCTATTTGTTATTCATTAAATATGTATTTAGCAGTAAAGTTTGTCTGGAGTGATGGGGATTGAATAACTAAGTAGGAAAATGTCGATAGTGTTGAAGTTTTTCATTGTACAGGGCAGGCATAGTAAGTGCATAGTTGCACGGTTTGGTTCTCATAATATGTGATACCTGTGGTTTTTATATCACTGTGGTTGCGCGGAGGAAATTGGTTACAAAAGTGTTTGTGACTACTGCAAAAACTAAATATATCTAAATAGTAGTAAATTTATACTTCGGAAACATAGAATGAAGTTTTCTCATTAAAAATAATACTTTATTTTGCATTTTATTAGCTATTTCCAGCGGTATCTCATATTGTGAGAATAGTTTGAAGAGTTTGGAAAAACTTTAAACATTCCAAAAGCTTTTCCTCTGTATAAATATTTGATTATTTTCATTTGAAAATATATATTTATCAAAGAAAAATTTGTTAAGCAGTAATTTATCTTAACGTTTCTTTTTTCTAAATTAAAAAATCGCTTTTCGAGGACTTTTTTTGTACTTTTTAAAAAAAGACTATGTACAAAAAACCTGTCTCAAGTTTCAGAATTTCAAAAAATTCTGTATATTATTAAATGTACTCAAATTTTGGCTCAGTATATTAATGAAAATTAAACTTCAAAGTACAAAACATTATAATTTAAAAAATTATATTTTTCATTAGCAGAAAAATGAAAATATTAGGAATAATAATAATTAAGATTTTATTAAGTATAAACATAATTACCTTTTTCAGATTATTACTCTGAAAATTAAGTTTATTTCTTCCCATCATATCATATAATATTCTCCATTATTTATTCCAAATATATATTTTTGGTGCATCTAGACATTGCGCTATTCATTATTAATTTATTATTTATTCGGTAGTTCCGCTCCAGAATTCGATTTCGTAGTACGGTGAGGGCAGCATCTTGATA
>NC_046658.1:10597798-10603837 GCF_010883055.1 Belonocnema kinseyi
CAGCACTCCTTTCCGGCGTATGCGTAATGCGGAGAACGTTTTATGCGCTGTGTGAGACAGAAATATAAGCCGGCACTTCTTTTTTTGTCATGCGCCACTATAATGCAAGGTATAAGCATTTAGAATTATAGGAGTATTACATATGGCAATCTGCTGTTTTGCAATCGTGCACGGTGTGCTTCAAGGCCGCCTAAGTTTGACTAAAATGGATCCAAAATCTGCTAACGGAGAAAGTTTCTACATCGTTTGGACATTAGAAATCAGTAGAATTTAAAATACCCTAGCTGCTCCCTTTCGCGAGTTATGCGCATTTTTGTATTTTCACATAACAACCGATCGTACAAGACTTGCGTATTCTAGTTTAGGAAATACAATGCTTTTCAAAGTTTACTTTTTTCCAAATTATTTTGAATACAAGTTTGTATTATTCATTCTGCATTTAAAAAAAAATATATTTACCACTTCTAGCCGAACCCAGGGCCAACGGCAGGGACATCGTGGCTATATGGCCCCATTTTCGTTTTTTTTCTTTTCTTGTTTTTTTTTTGTATTTTATAATATTTTTTATTTTTGGATTTATTTTGTTTATATTTTTTCTAAGTAATTATACATTTACTGGTATACGTAAATATAATAACATAGCTTTTAATAATATTTAAAAATATCTATTGGTAAATAAAGTTCAAAATTATAGGTGAAGTGAAGAAAATTCTATTACTGCTTTTAATACCTGTGTTGAATATAATTTGTGGTGTATACTTGTTACGAGTACTTTGTAACGTGCTCTGAATTTCCAAAAATCACGATGTATAGGTTCTACGTTTTACTCTGACCAATACCCTAAACCATTGTTATTTTTTATAAAGCGTAAACTTTCTTTAACAAGCGTTAGAATGATGTGAATTTTGAGTATTTTAGATAGTTTTCCGATGCTTTTCAAAGCTTTATTCAATTTATTGATGTGAGGATTAGGTGAGAACTTAACTTTTCTAGAAATAAAACAACAATTTACAATGTTATTCATGGTTCTAACTTTTTAGGCCACAACAAAACTTTTTCTTGGCTTACAAGAGGAACTAACCCTCTCAGAAACTCTCAAAATTCACATCATTCCGACACATGTTAAAGACAGTTTACGCTTTATAGAAAATAACAATGGTTTAGGGTATTGGTCAGAGTGAAACGTCGAATCTATACATCGCGATATTTTGAAATTCTAGGCACGTTACAAGGTAACAAGTATACACCACAAATTATATTCAACATAGCTATTAAAAGCAGTAATAGAATTTTCTTCACTTCATCTATAATTTTGAAATTTATTTACTAATAGATATTTTTGAATATTATTAAAAGCTATGTTATTATATTTATGTATACCAGTAAATGTATAATTACTTGGAAAAAATATATAAAAAATAAATTAAAAAGTAAAAAAGATTATAAAATATTTTTAAAAAATTAAAAAGAAAAAAAAACGAAAATGGGGCCATATAGCCACCACGTCCCTGTCTTTGGCCCTGGGTTCGGCTAAGAGTGGTAAATAATTTTTTTTTTAATACCGAAGAAATAATACAAACTCATATTCAAAATAATTTGGAAAAAGTAAACTTTGAAAACCATTGAATTTCCTAAACTTGAATACGCAAGTTTTGTACGGTCGGTTGATATGTGAAAATACAAAAATGCGCATAAATCGCGAAAGGGAGCAGTTAGGAATTTAAATTCAACTGATTTCTAAGGTCCAAATGATGTAGAAACTTTCTGAGTTAGCAGATTTTGGATCTATTTCAGTCAAACTTAGCCGGCCTTCTAAAACACCGTGCGTGTGAAAGCGCCCTCACAATTCCATGGATATACAGTTTCATCTTGAATATTAGTTATTTGAAGTTACGACGTCACCTGGCCATCAATAAGTGTTGCAGTGTCCCATTATCTTATTCCCATTATCTTATTTCTGATTTCTTTCCGAATAAATGTAAAATATAAAACACGCACACATATATAAATAAATAAAATAATTAATAACATATAATTTACTAATAAATGTATGAAATTTAAAAAATTAATAAATTGAAAATTAATTAAAATAAATAAATGTATAAATATAATGAAATATAAATAAATCTCGAAAGATTATTTTAAAAAAATATTTTCAGCTATAATTATTGATAGTTAACAAAAAAAAAGAGTTTAAAAGTAGTAAAATGAATTTTTGACAACAAGAAAAAACGAGTTTTCAACAACACAGTTGAATTTTCAACCAAAAGAATGATTTTATAACAAAATTGCTGAATTTTCAGTAAATTAATCAAATTAACTTCAATTTTCGAGTTGTTTTCTTTATGTCCCACTGTTTCTTTATTCTCTATTGAAAATAAATTGTCGTATAACGATTTCGCCGAAAACGCTAGAAATATTAAAATTTCATATTTATTTTATTATTTTTTCACATATTTTTGTGTAATTTTTATTATTTCTGTATTTTCAAAAACTGTGCCAGCTGGTTATTGAATATAATTTGTCCTAAGCTGGACTTGTAGAAGCATTATTTGGCTCCATTTCTATATCGACACAAAAAAGACCAATATTTACTCCAAAAATAACTGCACAAAAGAATTTTTGACTGAAAACACTATGGAAAATAAAGTATATCCGAATATTTGTATGATTTTAAATAAAAATCTTGGGAAAATCGCTATCAATGTCTCTTGCGTCGCTATTTTATTTCTTCGATTTCATTCATATCGATTATGGTGGGTATTCGATTGCACTGAACTCGATTTTGAACCAAACATCATTTGAAACAAAGCAATTGAATGTGGTTATATTTTTTGGTGAGATATACAAGAATCATTATTATTATTGGCCGATGTTGACATTCCCTAACGACATTTTTTCAAACATATAATGACATTTAATTCTTTTGGTTCAGTCAGTATTAGTGCAATTGAATGCTTACTATCCATTGGGTTTATCGATCGATCCACTGAAAGCACTCAGTAAGCGACAATCTTAGATCAAAATGGTGCTGGGGACAAGCAGAGAGGAGATGGTGTCAGAGCTTTTTCAGAGATTCTTGATCAAAATCACAACAAATTTCGGATATTCCTAATTTCCCATAGTGCTTTCAGTAAAAAAAGGTCATTGTGCTCAGTTGCTTTTTCAATAAACCTTTTTTTTTTATTGTGGATATGAAAATAGACAAAAGTGACGGTTCTTTTGGCTTTTCATTAATCACTGCATGTGCAACCACTATGTTTTTAATTATTTTGACATCTCGAAAATAATCATTAGTCGAAGTCTCAAATTGAATTTGTTATTATATAACACTGCCTGAAAGTTGTATTGTGTATATTGTTATACCTACTGTGTTTACTATTAAATACAGATTTAAGAAAATGTGTTGATTGGTAGGTATTGAGGTTAGGTTTTTGTTTTCATATTTCGTAGCAGTAACAAATAACTCACAGTTGGTATAAATACAGATATAAATATAAGTCATTGTGTAAAATTAAGAAGCAATTTTCTATTTACATCGTCTCTATAGATGTACGCTTTAAACAAAAAATATATTCATCGAGTGCCAATACATAATTTAAAAGTCTTTTAATTTTCAGTTCATTGAGTCTCTTTATTTTTAAAGCTGTAACCTAAACAATCTAAACATTGTACATTGCAAACCTTTGTGATTAAATAATTCTAGGTACTTTACATATGGGCAATTATTAGTAACCTTCAAATTTTATGCACTGCTTATTTTCAATAAGGAAATTATTTAATTATAACAGTATTTTCAGTATTATTCTTGTTGTGGAAAAAATAAATATAGTATGAAATTCATATTTTGACAGTTATAAACTATTACCGCTTCACTGTAATCATTGATATCGCTTCTTTTAATTACGAACAATTGTACTTCTATTATTCAAATTAATATTTTACGTATAAAACATCTTTATATGCATACATTTTTCATAATTTATACAGTTAATTTACAAGAAATTAAGCAAAATTTAATATTTACGAGAATTCTGTCGAAGCAGAGTTTGGAAACAATTTCTGTCAAGGATCTGTAGGTTCATTTACTTTTAGTGACGGGGGCCAACGCTAGATGGCGCTGATTTGGAGCGTAAGTCCTCAAAATGATTCATGGGAGTGCCACCACTATGCGCTGAGGGTCAAACAATAAAACCAACTGTATAGGAAGAAATTTTATTTTTTTAATAACTTGAATAATAAAAGATTTTTTATGACATATACATGATTTCACCCCTTTTCGACGCCTATGAAGCGGAGCTCAAGCTCAACTTTTTACTCTCCATGGACTGAAATGTGACGTCAGAGGTTAATAATGAAAACTATTCAAGTATGAGCTAGAATTTTATAATTATAAGCCCACTCACCGTAAAAAAAGGAATTCAACTGTGAAATTGCCATAAAAGACCGAAAATTAAATTTCCACAATTTTTGGCAAATTTTTAGATGGAATTTTGGACAATTTATGGTGAGTTACCAAACATAACCGTAAATTACCAAAAGTTTCCGTCAAGATGTTCATTGAACTTTTCATGATTTGGAATAAGTTAACATAAAATTCATGCTTCTTTAATCAAAATGTGGTATGGACTGAAATCACGACTGTATTTCGAGAAATTGCTGAAATCATCCATTTGTTATAAAAAATATCGTATGCGTCAAGGGGGAGCGGCACTTTTTCGGCTTGGGAACGTTTTCTGTACTCGTCTCCGGATCGCGCTTACCTACGACTTGTACTGAAAACATACACTCCCCACCCAGGAAACAAAAATCCATTCACTTGCATTTGAAGAGTTTTGAGGTCTTCTAAATAGCGTATCTGTCACTGGAATTCCAGATGCCCACCCATAAGTTAGAGTGAGGTTCGAATGAGAAAACAGCTTTTTTAATCGGCAACGTATTTTTTTATCGTACCTATTCAGTAGCGATTATGAATCAGAATTAACCAATAGAGGAACAATAGTTCCGATAGAAAATTATTAATTTAAATAAAACAAATTTAATTTAAATAGTTTAAATTATTTATTAAAAAATAGTTAAATGAGCAACTTTTAAGAAAATCCTGGCATACATGTAGTCTACTTTCATGTTTAGGCTTTATTTTCAGGCGTTTTAATATTTCGTTGAACATCCCATAAAGAAGGTTCGAATTGATTACAATGGAAACGTTTTCATTGGTTTTCTATCGTATATTTGAAAATATTATTTCAACGTTTAAGAACGTCGAAAAGTGATACGCAACCCTAGTAGCACGGAACATTCCAGGAACGTTCCGCGGGAACCTTCGGAACGTTCCCTGAGCATGTGCAATGTCCACCACTTGGGAACGTTCAAAGAACAAATTATCATTATTGTTATTATTATCAATGAATATCCGATAAACCGTAAGTGATAGGTCAAAATTAATGCCAGTTTATGATATAGACATTTTACAAGCTCAGAGAACGTTCCAGGCGTTATTGAAAAGTATTTATTTCAGACATCTCTATTGAATACATTAATTCTTTTAGATATATATTGTAGATAATATGGTAAGAAATATCTCTCGTTGTAAGTCTTTTATAGTAGCAGATAATTAAATTTGTTCAAATAAGAAAAGGAATACGTTTGAAGAAACATGTTTTAAAATGACCCGAAAATTACTCAATCCTAACAGCTCAGGCCATGTTGATACCCTCCTGCGATAACCAACATTATAACCTAAGAAATATATCAAACATATTTTTACAAAAACAACTTTCCAGAGACTCTGACAATCCAAGTCCCTGCCGGAAAAAGGGAAAGAGTCGGAAAGGCCGCTTCGGAAAGATTTAGAAAGTTTTCGGAAATAATTCGGAAAGGGCTATGTGAACTTTGCTTCCGTTTCTTTCCCAACGTTGAGCTTTCCCATGAATCTATCCAATTTCTGAATATCCCTTTCTCCTACTTCTTTTAGATTTCTTTCCTATCAGTGCAGAGTGTCCCTCTAGTGAGCCTCTATTTCATTATATTTATTTATTG
>NC_046658.1:10603937-10607368 GCF_010883055.1 Belonocnema kinseyi
CGCAAAAGTTCGGAAAGGCATCAGGAAGCTTCGGAAAGAAACGGAAGCAAAGTTCACATAGGGATCTGAAAGGTACTTTCTTTCCGATTCTTCCGCTAGGGGTGTTCAGCAATGCCTTTTTATACCCATAGAAAAGCGATGACGCAGTTTTGTAATTAATTTTTTATAAAATGTGACGAAACTTCCATATACGAGTAACAGAAATTTCCAATTAATTATCACTCTATTAGCTTCCTGATAATTCGAGGAATTAAATAAAAATAAAAATTAGTACTAGTTTAAATTTCGACTGCATAATTGGCCGAGAGTGTAACCACTTTATTACAAATGTAAGTTTTTTGCTTGAAGATTCACCAATTTAGTGCTGATTTTATTTGGTTTCGAAATAAACTTTCTCGCTGAAAGATCTTATTTGTAATTATAAGTTTAAGCGAGGATTAGGTATATGGTAATATTTCTTTTTTTGTTTTGTTTGAAAATAAATTGTTTTTTCAATGAAAATTAATTCCGCTTTAAAATCTTAACGATCTAAATATTCTAAATCTGATTCAAAATTGATATATTCCACTTAAGAAGTAATGCTTCTTATCGAAAATTCACTTTTTAACAGAAAATAAATAATCTTATGAATAATTCATTTTTTTGGTTGTAAATTAGGTTTCGGCTAAAAATTTGACCGTATACTTAGCTGAAAGTTGAACTAATTCATAAAAATTCAGGTTTATGGCTTGAGGATTCACCAATTTAGTGCAAATTTTATTTCGTTTGAAAATAAAGTTTATCGTTGAAAAGTACTATTTTTATTTTTAAGTTTAAACATAGATTACGTATTTTGTGAGAATTTCTTTTAGTTTTCTGGTTGAAAATAATTTTTTTTAAGAACGAAAATTAATTCCTTATTCAAATCTTCAAGATGTCACTATTCTTTTTTTGGTCGAAAATTCAGTGGTTCTGTTTTTCTTGCGAAGCAAATGAAATGTGAAATAAAAAAAAAATTCCCGAAAATGGTTGCTAAAGTGCAATAAATTTTTATGGATTTCATACTTGCCCATGAATATTGAAATTTACAATTCTCACGTCCACATTTTCATTTTTTACTTCAGCAAAAATGCTACGAAGTAAAACCTTGATAACCACGCGGTTGAGTTCTGGGGAAGTATCTTCAGCGATTTAGAATCTCGACACTGCCCTTATAGACCGTGGGCTCACAACGTAAATGAGAACGTGATGCGGATAAGGCCAGTTTTCACATGAGATGATTGTCTGATGATGAGGAACGTTAAAATGGGTGCCTGGCAGTGTGAGTGGATGCATTTACTACGACCTGTCAAAGGTGCGAATTTCTGGCAGTTAACTAATGTGACTCGGATAAGGTTGAAAATTGGTGTACATGTAGGAGCTGGCATAAGAAATAGCACCTGCGCATTGCCAGGCACTTACCTGGATGCAAAAGTGTTGCCAGGTGGCTTCGAAGTCGCCGGACATTCAGGTGAAATTTCTTGAAATTGATTTTACAGGAAAAAGTTTGAAACAAAAGTTGGCCCACTTCCAGAGATGCATATTTATATCAATTTATATTAATATTTATCAAGTTATTCACATTTTCCCTTCTTTTTCCCATTTTTTCTATCACCTGCTGTACCTTTAGCAATTTAAAAGAAGGTGTGCTCAAAATTAGTACACGAATAAAGTAAGTCTTGTGCAAAGAATTGGCGTCAGCCACTTTTAGTTAAAATAATGACTTATTCTGCTATAAATAATCATAATCAGTGTCACGTTGTCAGCTTCTGATTATCGTAGAAAGTTGTAACAAAGGAGAATATGATTATAAAAATTAAACAACAAAATCGCTTTACTTTAAAATTTCCATTATTTATTATTGTTAAAGTTTATGTTTTGTCTCGGAGATGCGTTCGATCTTTATTACCGTGACGAATGTCAAGTTTCCCAGACCCAGCGTGGGTCATTGGCGTAGGCATTACAAATTCAAGATAATTATAAACAATAATTTTTTAAAATAATTATGTTTGCTCAATTTAATTATCAACTCCTTCTAAGTGAAAAATAGACAAATAGTTGAAAATTTCAGAAAAAATCGCAACTTTCTAGCATTATTTAAAATGAATATTATTAAAAATAAGAATAAGTTGTTTAAACCATTGATTTTTTTAAACATTCATTAATTACTTACCTCCCTCTAATTGAAACTTGGACAAAAGTGGAAATTTTTAGAAAAAATGCAATTTTTAGCATTATTCCAATAGAATACTATCTAAAAAAACCGCGACTTTATAACTTTATTTTAAGAGAAAATTGCTTAAGAAAATAATAAATTGTTACAACAATGTATGTACATATCTAATTATCAGTATAAAGTAGTATTTTATGTATTAGAATCAATTTGGATAAAGAAATCCGTAAAACAATCAAAATTAGCTTCAAAGACTCAATCAAAACATAATTAGTATTACCACTCCCTGAGCTCAATCACAGTCGATACGGGTGGAGGATGTGCAAAGGGATTTTGGAAATCAGTACTTACTTGCATTTTTTATGTCTGCAGCCATCTACTGGTTCCTAGAGACACTACAAGCCTTGAACAAGCGGTGCTCATCACGAACTTTTAAACCATTTTCTCTAAGTAGAAGTGGTATTCGTGGTCAGCCCGCTCCGACTAGTGAGTGATAAGTACTCTAACAGTCAGACGATAGTGAATGGATAGGATTTCGATAGTTTTCGAATAGTTTATTTTCGTAAGGGATAGAATGATTCGTTCTCAGATTTGTTGAGGTAATGAAGTCAGCGAAAGCGCGCTGCCTTGCAGGTGGACGTGAGGGTGTGTCAGCTGACATATAACTTTGTTACTTTAACAAAATTATCCGGTTGAATAAAATAACTTACTAATTTATTACAATCGTTTTGAACACTATAATGTATATCCAGGTATGTGAATATGGCAGAACTAGTGAATGATAATTTTTTCCATCGTCTATTGAATGTATTAACTCTGTAAATCAGGAGGAACAGTAGAAGGTGATTGTAATTTCAAATGCATGAGTTTTTGAATTGGACCACCAATGATATTTCCGGTAGGACCAGAACCTCCGGCCTCTCTGGATAAACTTTCCATCAAATTTAATTCAACCTTGTCTGGACTTTTTAACATCGTAGATTGATCTCCCATCACTTGTTTAGTTCGCAGTTCCGCATCCAATAAATTTATATATTTATCCATTTCACCAGTGTCTTCACCGTCACCTCCTAGAGAACCTTCCGAACTGTCATCAAATTCACCATCACCTCCAGGAACTACTAAATCTAATATATCTTGCAATGTACTATCAAATACATCTGTATCAAATTCAAT
Source organism: Belonocnema kinseyi (assembly GCF_010883055.1). NCBI lineage: Eukaryota > Metazoa > Arthropoda > Insecta > Hymenoptera > Cynipidae > Belonocnema > Belonocnema kinseyi. The sequence continues at coordinate 10,607,305 of NC_046658.1, forward strand.
TCGTCCATTATCTTCAACATCTGATTTTGTTTCGCCATCGCTGCAATGTTAAATTTACACATAT
>NC_046658.1:10607468-10618745 GCF_010883055.1 Belonocnema kinseyi
CGACCGCATTTGAAGAAGAAAAAACCGCTTTATCATCATGACAATGCGCCTGTTCATTCATGCTTAGTTGCACAAGCAAAATTGCATGAAATCGGCTTCGAAATGGTTCCTCAGCCACCGTATTCCCCGGACCTTGCCCCCAGCGACTATTACTTGTTCCCTAACCTGAAGAGATGGCTCACCGGTAAGCGTTTTTACTCAAATGAGGAGCTCATAGCTGAAACTGAGGCGTATTATGGAGAGCTTCCGATCGAGTACTTTTCGGACGGTATCAAAATGTTAGAAAATCGTTGGACTTGCTCTATCTATCTAAAAGGAGAGTATGTTGAAAAATAAAACCGACTTTGGCCAAAAAAACGTCTCCGTGTTTCATTTTTCAGGGACTTATCAGACTGCCTGGTAGATTGTTCGCAATGTAAAATGCAAGCCGATTGGTAATCTTACTTCGTATGTCCTGCAACTATGCAACTTATCGCGTACCAGTATCAGTACGTGATCAGTTGCAAACATAGATTATAATAATGATACACTTGCAGTATAAACAAAATTGATTGGTTTTACTTTTTAATTGCAATATTTCCACAGAATTTGTTTTTCGTTCAAAGTCGACGAACATTAAAATATACAAATATGTGCGCCTATATAATTTAAAGTAAAATTTATTCTTCTATTATTTTACATTTTTCATAATCACGAGCTTTTCGCTTTAAAATTATGATATACACAAATTAGGAAAAAAAAGTTGAAAAGATTAGTGGTTTTTACGTTACTAAATAGAGATGCTTATACATAACATAAATACGAGAATGTATTTTATTTTAAAATCTTAAGAAATTGAAAACAATATGTAGAAAAAAAACCTCTGCCAATGAATTAACACTAAGCTTCCTCAAACTACACTTTCACTTATAAAAAATATTGTATTAATCTAATCAAATACGCGAAAAAAATCTCAATTGGCCGCAAAAAGTGAACCAATGAATAAAATAAAAAACTGTTCATTTGAAAACGGTTCATTTGAATTAAGTCAAAATTACAAATCGATCAATAGAATGACGGGATATACCTCTCCTGTAAGTTTCAATAAAAAATATTTATTTTTCCTCGAGTTGTCGTGGAAAAACGAAAACGAATTTTCTTCTCTCAACCTAAAAATTCTCAAAAACGAATAAATCAATCGAGCTAAAAATTTAGTCACCTATAAAACTTTTTATTACCTACCTATTTGAGTATATAAAGGTGCATTTATTTTAAATCATAACAAATTGGAAAAACTGAAACGTCAAAATCGTTTTTAGGTTATAAAATGAACATAACCTAAAGATTACTAAAATCACTTTATAAACTTTTATAAACGGAAATCTTTTTCATATCTTAAATATTTTTAAAATTATATATGGATAATTTGTACAAATGTCGATTATTTTCAAAAAACAACTTTTAGTAAAAATTAATGAAATTGATTTTTTTTGTGACAATAATTTTGGTTTAAGGCGTGTTTATAACACGTTTTTTCAATGGGCCAATACAATTAAATAGAGATTTGCCATGGAAGTAACATTTTGCTATAAAAGTGACTCCAGCGGATCAAATGTGCATGCTCAAAATTGTTATTTTTAAAAATTAATGAATTTTACTTTCAAAAATTTAGACGCACGTATTTGTATATTTTACCACAAAACGAATTTTATAACAATATAACAATTTAAAAGTAAAACCAATCAATTTTGTTTATGCTGGAAGTATATAATTATTATAATCTATGGTTGCAACTGATCACGTACTGATACTGCTACGCGATAAGTTGCGTTGTTGTAGGACATACGAAGTTAGATTAACAATCGGCTTGCATTTTACACTGCGAACAACCTAAATCTTACTTCATTCGTTTGCTGGCATTCCTTGATTATTCCGATAGTTTTCTATATCTGCAACTATCTCATTACAGCATTATCGTAACTTTGACCGTTCATCATCCTTAGCTCTTGCACTTCATTGTAAGAACGATGTTTGTTACTTTAATTATTGACGTGCTCAGTCCACTGCTCACGCGAACCTCCTGCATTACAGATTATTTAGATTCTCGCTGTTCCCCGTTATTTAAAACAGCAGAGTGGAGAGGAGCGAAGCGTAGTCAGTGTATCTATATCGACGCACTGTTGTTTAGACGCCGAGCGTTCGCGTATGAGCACATTGAACCGGTCGGGTTTCGCTTTGCCCCTCCTAGCGCCGTTTTATACTTCAAAGTGAGCATTTCATACGTAGAGCTGTTCCGTTTTCGCATTTTTAGAACCGCAGCTGCTCGTTTTTTAAACGAAGCGCGTCTAGTATTTTAAATCGTAAAAGTTTTATCTTACCGACGCGCTGTGATTCAGATTTCGTTACGTACCCAATACAAAAGTGCAACACGGTATGTCTCGATGTTTTAGAACAGCTGATATAAAACGTATGAATGTTGTGAGATTTACATAAAGAACTGCTCCATGTCAATACTTACTTAATCGATGTAGTTCGGTATTGCTATAGCGTCGGTTCTATACACAAATCGATAAAATTATAAGTGAAATTAAGATATCCAGTTCCACTTTTTTACCTACAGAGTTGTAATTTATGCAAAGCGTATTAGTCCAAGGTATTATTGAACTAATATAGACGCATATTTTTATCGTTGAAGGAGGCATGTTCATAGCTTCTGGAGCCTACAACTTCTCTCATAATAACAAACTATATTTCATCCTAACACTTGCCGGCAGATGGGTCATTTCTTCGTAACCAGGCAACTATTGCAAATTTCTAAGAGATATATATTACAATTATTGATTTGGCAATAGGGTTATGTGGAATCTAAACGTTTTTGCGATTACAGACGTGTGTAATTTATTTTAAAATGTTTGAAAATTCAATAAGATGAGCACAGAACAATTTATTTTTTCATTAATTGCTTGTAAAGTTCTTAACTTTTTTACACAATTCACATATGCCTTGAATCGGAACTTTTAACTATTTTAGCCAATGACTCAGGTAGAAATATTTCCTGCAGCAACTTTTAATGGCGAAACTGTAGCGGTAACAACGGAAGCCATGTTTAAAAACTTGAAATACAAAATCAGAATCTACGAATCTATACGATTAAAAGTGTAGAAAAATTGCCTTGATTAGTTCAAAATACACCAAGTTTTGTAACCGTTTCGTAAACTGTACGAGATGCGTAAAACAGATACCATTTTATGGTAAAATGTAAAAAGGGATTAGTTTTATGAAGACTTCATGACAACCAACCATTTCTAAACAGCATTTTTTGACAAATATGTCTAATTGTCAACGAAACATGCGTGTGGTTATTATTATCAGCTGGATTTATAAAATTTTCGAATTATTTATGGTAGAGTGTGTGTAGTGAATACGATGTACACCGCGACACCCTTCCTAATAATATCCAATAAAAATCAAATAAAATAATAAATTTTTGCTTTATATTAATGATTTTTGTCAAATTTTCTCCATTACCTCTTATATAAAAAATAATGCTGAAAACTTGATTCTTCCTAAATATGCCCAAAATTCCTTACTTTTTACATATCTCAGCCTGCAAAACACAATACATTTTTTACATTAATTTCTTTAAGATTATTTACGTAGAATACTTTGAGCTTTGAAATGACTATTAACTTACTACGCTAGTATTTTTTTGCTGAGTTGTTAAGCTTGAAAGCCAGATGCCTACAATTTTCTCGCTGATATTAAACAACATCTTCGTTAAAAAAGTTTGCAAATTGTTACAAATTTTTGTAATTAATAAAAAAGAAAACCACATATTTCGTGGGCAATTAGACTTAACTCATATTTGTTAAAAAAATTATGTTTTTGATATCTGTTCCTAAACAAATTTTTTTTCGCAGTTTGCCCCTTTTCAGGTTTTTTGTATGATTATTTATCTAATGTAATTATTTATAAAGTTTATTTACTAAAAATAATTATTTATTCATTAAGCCATTTCATTTTACATCAATATCATAAACAAATTTCTTAAAGTGATGTGCAGTAGCGTACGTTACTTTGCATTGCAGTCACGCGAAAATTGTAACACTTTAACGATTCACTTTAAATTTTTATGCCCACGTTTTTATAGAAATACATAGTAAATTGTATAGTAAATTATTTTAAAAATTCACTATTAATATTTAAGTAAAAAGTTGAGTGAAGGAAAGAGAGAAAGAGGTGAAAAAATGTTTCTAACAAATTTCCAGTTATATGTTCAATCGAGTGTTCCAGAAGAGTAAAAATTACAGAGAAATATATCTCAGGGAAAAATTAGTCCAGAAAATCTTGAACACGACAACACATTTCAATCGAAGTGATTATTAAAGTAATGGAAGGATTAAACAGAAAAAAAGACTGAAGTTAATAAAAGTAGAGTTTCTTATTTATACCATTAAGCCATTTCCCTTCCGTGATAGGTGTTACTCACTCGATGAGGAAGTATATTAGGAAGGAGGCATAGATTTTTTTTAGATTGATCTAGAATTCACAAAGTTCTCATGTGAGGTTCCCTACTCGGGCCCTTTAGTATCCAAGGTATTTTGTTTCAGACATCATTCACTCTACTGACACTCTTTTTATTAACTGTTTATCGTCATACTCTTCTGTCCTAACATACTTCTCTAGTTTCCTTCACGTCCATGCTTTTTTCCATGCAAACTGTCGCGTTTCTGTGATTTTGTGTATCATATAATCAATATCTTATTCACGTATTCTAATCATTCTGTCCACGGTCTGCATATGGGCACTCTTGCATTTACTTTACCTTTATACGTTTGTTTGGTTAGTCGTTCATCTTTCCCTCTCTCAACATGCTTGGACCATCTTAACCGATTTCTTTTTATGTGCTAACTAGTTTCTCTTATACACCACGTTTTTTGAGGATTATCTTGTTATTGACTTTGTCCATCAGTGTTATACCGCATATTATGCGCAACAATTTCATGTCAATCGCGTTAATTTTACTTGTATCCTTTTTTTGATAGGTCCGTATCTCGCTACCGAATAGCACAGTCAGTACACATATAGTATTATGTATTCCCGTTTTAGCTTAATTTGATATATTTTTACTTCTGACAATGGGCCCTACTCGACCCATGACCTTCTTACCCTCGTTTATGTGCCTATTTAACTCCTCATCTACCTTTCCACCACTAGTAAATAGTCTACCAAGATTTACGTACTTATCAACTGTTTCTATTGTCTCAGCATTTAAGACAAATGTTGCACATTGCCAAAAAGAGATATTTCGGGCTCCAATCCTATAAAAAACTACGAATTTTGCTGACGTTTCGTCAACATTGCAGTTCACTCCTTCAGGGCTGATTTTAAACTGAGGGATCAGGTTATATTGTTCTTATGTATGCTCTCTACGATGCGTCCCACGGTGGAGCGCTGTTCGGACGGGTCGAATCTGATTGGCCGATCAAATCTTTTTTTAATGCATGAGGGCGGAAAGCCAAACCGGATGGGTATTATATCCATTGTTCGTATTGATGTTATTCGGGTGTTTTAAGATTTCGATTGGTTCTCTATGTTTTCTTGGGAAGATATTGTGTATTTTTGCGATGACTATTGTTTTGTTAAATAAAATGCTATGTCCCGTTTCGATATAATGCTCAGCTAGTGCTGATTACATGCAATGTTTTCGCCTGGCTTTACGCTCATGTTCCTTTATACGTTGGCTCACCGTTCTCCCGATTTCTCCAATATAGACTTTGCCACAAGAACAAGGGATTTTATATACTCTTGGATCACTGAGGGGTGCCTTGTTGTCTTTGGGGTTATTTAGTAATTGTGCTATCTTCGCAAGTGGTTTAAATATTGTTTGGATGTTGTATTTGTTGATAATTCTTCCTATTTTTCCTTTGACATCTTGCATGTAGAGTAGGATGGCGGTCGTTTTTCTCTCTCTATAGTAGGTTGTGTTGACTTGTTCTTTTTAATGTATTTTCTTATTGCTTTATCAATTTCTTTGTTTGTGTAATCGTTCTGTATTAGGATTTGTACGCTAATGTGTTATTGGAGCTTTTGTAAACTAATGCGTCCAAGAAAGGCAATTTGCTATTTTGTTCAATTTCCGTGGTGAATTGGATATTATGATGTAATAGATTAATGAACTCGAAAAACTTATTTAGTTCATCTCGTCCATGTCGCCAGATGACAAAAGTGTCATCAACGTAACGGAACCATAATTTCGGTTTAAGCTTGGATTGGTTAAAGATTTCAGTTCCTATAGGTGCCGTAAAGAAGTTGTCTATTACAGGTAATATTTGGGATCCCATTACTGCTCCTGAGATTTGTTCGTAGAATTGGTTAATGAAAGAGAAGTATTATTAAGACAGTGTTCTATCTAAGATATGAGCTCGAGAAGGAAGTTTGTAAAAGATTTAATAATATCAATTGTATCAGAGATTGGTACTTTTGGGAAAGAGAGATAACTATGTTGAAACTCATTATGATGTCTTGGGGTTGAATGTAAATCTGTTGTATCTTTTTGATAAAGTCAAATGAGTTTTGGAAGTGAGTAACAGAGTTTCCTGTAAAAGGATTTAGTTTTGTAGCGAGGAAGCGCGCTAGGTTGTAAGTTGGTGAGTTTATTCCGCTGACTACCGGTCTGAGTGGAATGTTATTTTTGTGGATTTTTGGGAGCCCGTAAATCTTGGAGAGATGAGATTAGTAGCTATTAATTTAGATATTATTTTCCTGTCATGTTTCGTCTCTTTTGTGGGATCTTTTTAAGTTTTGTGTATATATCGTCAGTCAGAATGTCCATGATTTTGTTATAGTCTCTTTGTTAATTATTAATATTGTGTTTCCTTTGTCTGCGCGTAATATTATGATGTCTTTATCCCAAATGAGTTCTTTAATGACGTTTTTTTCTTGTTTTGTTAAGTTTAAGGAAGGGCCTTGAGCTTGGCGTAAAATGTTGGCCGTCCTACGTCCTATTTCACTCGCTTTTTCGGATGGAAGGGTATATATTGTGGACTCCAAAGTGCCGATGATTTCTTCTTTCGCGATTTAGGAAGGAGCTACTGCAAAATTATGTCCTATAGATAACGCTGAAATCACTTCATTCCTGAGAGGATGGTCAAAGATGTTTTTTACTGTATCATTTAGTCGCGTTTGCCTTACTGGAAGTAATTTCTCAAATTTTATTTTTTGTTTTTTATTGGAAAGATCTATTATCTGTTAGGATAATCTGTTAGGTATGATGTCCATTGTAGACCTAATGTCATATTTGAGGGTATTTGATAGGAAAACGTGAAGTTTGAATATTTTTTTGGAGGTAGTGTGCAAGACAAATTTAGTATGTTGTATTCTTTCATTCAAGAGAAGCAAACTTAAATTATGCAGAATTGGTTTTTGAAAAAGCTAAAGATGTTAGTAGCTTACCTTGAGAAGACCTGAGCTTACTAAATGTTTTGGTTTTAGTAAGAATATTTTCCCCGTAAAGTTCTTTAACAATTGATTTAATGCTTTAAAAATGATTCATTTTGATAAAAAGAGATATTTCGGGTTCAATTCGTGTAAAAAACTGCGAATTTTGGCGACGTTTCGTGAATATTGCCAGAGCGCTCCAATGTGGGGACGGTTCGAATCTGATTGGCCAATCAGGTCTTCTTTTTAAACCCGACATTAGTATTAGCTTACAAAAGATCTCACAACACATTACGACATGAAGTATACAGATGCTCACCCATACAAACAGATACCTACATGCCTCCTCCTACCACCACCCATCTCAAAAACAATCGGACAACAACTCCCTTATATATAGAGCTGTCTCCATAACACATAAAGATAACTTACAAAAGGAATTACAAAACTCTACCCTTCATCCAAGATGCTACAGAACAAATAGGAAGAATTCTCAACAAACACAACAACTTAACCATATTCTAAACCACCTGCGAAAATAGGACAACTAGTAAATGACCCCAAAGACATAAAGGCACCTCTCCGTGGTCCAGGAGTATATAAAATCCCTTGTTCTTGTCACAAAGTATATATTGGAGAAACCGGGATATTATTGGCAAGGTATGTTTTGTAATTTCCGCAAAAAAATCTAACCTATTCACTGAAAAATAGCCAAGCTCTGAATTGGTTTATAAAAATCGTTTAAATAATTAGGAATTATTTTTAATTCGTAAAGTATCGTAGGAAAAAGTCATCTGAAAGACATTCTTAGTAGAGACCTTAAGAAAATTGAGCCTATTCGTTTTAAAATAACCAAACTGTAAATTTGTCTATGAAGATTGTTTAAATAATGATAAATTTTTGAGAATTTGCCAAACATCATAGAAAAAAGTTATAGGGAAGATATTCTTAGTTAGATCTGTATAAAAATTGAGTCTTCGTTTAAAAAATAACCAACATCTGAATTTGTGTATGAAAATTGTTTAAATAGTTAATAATTCTTGTAAATTTGCAAATTATCGTAGCAAAGAGTTATTGGAAATCCATTCTTTGCTGATTTCGTAAACAAATTAAGCCTATAAGCAGAAAACAAGCTAAACTCTGAATTTGTTTAAAGAAAGACCAAATCGCATCTATTTTTCGTGAATAGTAATAAAAATTTTATTTCTAACACTTTATACCAAAAATCTAGATTTCAATTAGCTAAACATTATTATTCCCGAAATGCCCTCCAGAGTAGGGCGGTTTCGTTATAAAAATAGAAAATCGCCGCAAGTGAACTCTTTGTTCTAAATTGTTTCAAGGAAACCAACTTGTGAGATTCCTCTAATTTTTTTTAGTTTCCTTGGTTTTGATGTTTTTAATTCCGTTGTAACGTTTTTCCTTTTGAACATTATGGCCGTGGAATTTACTGTCGACTCCTCCGAAAAATCCGACAAATAAAAATAAATTAAGTGTATTTTTTCAAGTAAATAACTATCATAAATTTACAAAATTTTACAACACCAGAAGATCTCTTTAATTTCAAATTTCCACATTTTTGCAAAGTTGAATTATGAATTGCATCAAAATGTGTTTCGGGGAACTTGAAAAAATCTTATTTATAAGTTCTATGATATATTATAAATTTCTTAAAATGTTATTAGGATATAATGTTGATATATTCGTACCAAAGAAATGCGTAAGGATAACAAATATACAGTTCCAGTTAATAATTAATTTTTTTGTACTGAGAACTAATTCTGTGGGAGAAACAAGGAAAAGACTAGGCATCTAAACTTGGAGCTTTAGGGGAGAAGAGGAAAAATATGGTTAAGTAGAAAAAAAGAAAGTTGCCGGAGAATGAAGTTTTTAAAAAGTGGATAGTTGCTTTTGCTGACAACTCTAAGGCTTGGCCTCTTCGATTGACAATCGATGTTTTTCTTGAGATAGACGGTATAAAAAGCCTTGGTTTCTGATCCGGTCCCGTCTCTGGCATCTTTGTAAAGCCGATTCTATGCGTTTTTGACAGAGGGAGTGGAGGGCTCATGTTGAAGCATAGTCTCCTCTCTTGAGTGTCAAGAGCAAGTAGAAGTGTACCCCGACCGCACATTATAGGACGGGTTTCAAGTTTTTATAGCACTCTAAAGTCCTTCCTAGGAACGAGCGATTTTCGCATACACTCACGTCCTTTGTTTGAGGAAGAAGCTCCAAATTAAAGGAACTGCTTTCACTTACTCTGAATAACTTCTAACTGGCGCAGCAAATGTTGTAAATTCCCGTAATGGGAGTCGAGACCATAGAGCAGGGGTCTCCAAAGGTAGGTCCTGTATCTACAAGCGATCCCAGGCCAATAGGTCGGATCTACTGAGCTTTGACCCAGAACTGTCAAAACCCTTTACCTGATTTGAGCCGCTGGGAACCTTTAAACTCGGGACCTTTATTTCTATTCGAAACTTCACAGTAAAATAATTGAAAATTATGAAATAAAATAACGAATGTTTCGTTTTCGTTAATTTAATATTGTTAAATAAAATATTCACTGCAATTTTAATTTTTTATACTCACAATTTAAATTTATCTAAAGCATATCTTAATTGTGTAGTTGTTATAATTACATACAAAATTATATGACAATAAAGTAATGTAAAGTATTAAAAATTAGCAAGAAATTGACGCGTCCTTGAGTTTCTATTACCTAATATTAAAAACATCAATTTTAAAATCCATAATAACCAATTTTTCAATATTAAAAGTTAAAAAAATTATTTTTTGCACTTAAATACAGTGAAACTCTTCTACAGCGCCGACTTTGGGGCTGATGGTGGGTGAGAACAACTCATTGTAGCTCACTCCGGTTTTTCTAATAAACCCCTGAGTGGCAACCGTAGACCTCGCGCAGCTCCTGTTACACCTATCTGCGGCGCGGTGTCGATTCTTGGAAGGGCTATTGAAGGGTTTCACTGTAATTGATTAAATTATTATATCTAATAGATATACAATAAATAAATAAATTGCAATTTTTATAATTTGTTAATACCAATGCAAAGAATTTCCCCCTCTCAGTTGCGTTAGCGTATTAATGTCGAAAACATTAATTTGTGAACAATTATCGGCAATTTCTTAGTTCAATTTAAATACTTTGAATAAAATACTTTGTATTTCAAGGCTAAATACAAATAGTCATGTTTTAAAAGTTTAATTTAATGTTTAGCCAGCCACGCCAGCCGTATCAGAAATACGTTAATAATAAGAAGGCATGTCTAACATTAGAACTAAAAGAGGAATTGTTTTGAAAATACGGTGAACAAATGTGCTGATTACAAGAATGGACGACATAACTTATATTTTTATTCATTTCATAGTTACGGTATTAAAGTTTTGAAGATCAGAAGGTTGCAAAATTATAAATGCAATTGTTACTAAATTATTATCATTGTTAAATTGTTAGTTTTTTACTCCTCTCATGCACTTGCTAAAGCATTTTGTTACTGCTGTTAAAGCGGTGTCCAAACGAATGGCGAAATTTGTGAAGCACGCAAACCTTACCACTAAGATCCGACAAATTGGGATTAAGGTTTCAAAAACGGTTCAAACGGTTCCAATCGCGAGGCCTTTTTGCTTCAGTTGTCCTTCGATTAGGTTTACTGCTCCGCTAAGAGCTGTCTCGGTCGAATGACCAGCCTTATAGGCATGCTGCTCCTTGTGATGTGGTCTACTTGATAAGACCTTGTCGCGGATATACGAGGGTAGTTCAATAAGTCCTTAGAATGAAGTATAAAAACAATTTTTTTTGGGTAAATTTTTTTTTATTTTTTAACATAATCTCCTTGGAGCTCT
>NC_046658.1:10618845-10623692 GCF_010883055.1 Belonocnema kinseyi
GTAGAATTGAATGCAGACTAACCCAAAAAGTTGGACTCCTTCTACGTCAGTTTTCTCACTGAGGAAGTCTTGTACCTTTCCTCTAAGATTTTGAGAAGATTGTTTATGACCTTTACTTGATCTATCATCCCAGCGTTCTCCTAACAACTTGTCCAACTGAATCTCATCAATAATAAGCCAACTGTCGCTATCTGCAGGACTTAAAGTAGATTCCTCTTGTGCTACAATTTAAAGAAGCTGAATATGAAAATTTTTGTTTGGCCAAAATTAATATCTGAATTGTCACTATATCTATCACTGACATTTTTTTTAACCCAACTAAAAATTCTTTTATGAAACCAAAATTTCTTATTTACCTTGTATTTCCACGTCATTTGTTTGCACATTCTTCCAAAGCTTCAGAGCTCTATCTGCTTCCGTTTCAAGACTTGAATTTATGAGTTCTGATGAGCTCGAATTTCTTACAAAATAATCTTTTGCAAGCTTCAAAAGCTTTTCTCGCTCTTGACTGTCTTTCAACAGTCCTTTAAAGTATCCACAAAGTTCCAGTTGACTTATATAAGAATTTAATTTTTTGTTGTTCATTGGCAGGCCTTCATTGTTACTTATATTATTTTCATCGTTTTTTCTCTTTCGAAGTTCTTCATGAGCTCTTGCAACTAACATTTCTAAGCCACAAGCAATTTTTACCCCAAGAAGATGGGCGTTGTACGTAGGACTGTTGACAGGCGGTAAATTCCAGCCAGTCATTGGATCTCCAGTATATCGACAATGTACTACCATGGCGTATAAGCATTTTGTCATTTTCACGTTGACCATTACGCGCTGTTCAGGCGGAAAATACTTCATACCTCGACAAACCTGAAAAAATTTTAAAATTGTAAAAAAAACAAAACATTTACGGGTCGAATAAATAAAATATGAAATTACATTTTAAAACATGGTCCACGAAAGACAGAAAAACGCTTGTTTAACTATTTGTAATATTGATAAGAGTGTAGTTATTGCACCATATTTCAATAAAAGATTATATTAATCAAAATTTCTTTTTACATAATTTTTTTGCATAGAAAAATGAACAGATTTGATCGTCAAGCATTTCTACGAAATGTTTGTTTCGACCCCTAGTAAGTTGATAGGGTCATGTTTTTAGCCCTAGTCCTGGACAAGCGCCCTAGCAATGAAGACTGTTGACAAAATTATTGACAATTATTTAAGGCTCTTTGCCACGGTACACAAAAAAATGGCGAAATCTTCGAAGCACTCAAACTTTACTAATAAGATTCGATAAATCAGGATAAGGTTTAAAAACGCACTTCAAACATTTTCTTGTCTCCGGAAGGGGGTTCGCGGTGACAGAACATTGGGTAAGTCTCTGGGCTTTCGGAAAAAATATAGTAACTACTAAAAAGTAAGTATGAAAAAGTGTAGCGATAACTTGAAGTGTAAAGGAAGCTGACTGACACGGCATAGCAGCTGATAGCGATGATTTCTTGGCCGTACTGCATCGTATTACGAAAATGCACCGTCAGTAAAAGTCGCATCTACATACTACTGCCACCACCTGCTTTTGGAAGAATTTCAAATTTGAATCTAAAATTTAATTTGTGATTTTCTTCTTTTTATATTGAAAAGTTCGAATAATTGGCGAACTTAACAGTAGCACTGCCATTTAAATAAATAATTAATTTCTTCTTAGATTAATGAAAGTCAAAATCAAAAAATATGGAAATGGCGTATTACGTACAATCGTAAAAATAAAGTGAGTATTCTACACTACGATTGGTCACACGTGTTTCATATTAGAAAAAGGACACTTTTGTAAATGTCATTCAGAATCGTCAATATAAGGTGGATTAAGTTTAACCTCAACACTTCTCTTAACAATTGGCCATAGAATACGAACAAAATATTGCTTTTTAAATATCACCCCTATAAGTCTGTTTCATAGAGGCAGCAAAACCCTCGATTAGTGATTAGTATAATTACATAAATTGTTTAAACAATTTTTTATTGTTTTGATCAATTTTCTCTTAGAAAAGAGTAAGTCGAGATTTTTTCTAAAAATGTCTACTTTTTGTCCAATTTTTAATTAGAGGAAGGCGAGACTTAATTGCTGTTAATAAAAAAACGGTTCAAATAATTTATGATTATTTTAAATAATACTTTCTGAGACTGATGCTAGAAAATTGCAGTTTTGAAAAAAATTTCAATTTGTTGTCTAATTTTTTTGATTAAAGTGAGGTAAATAATTGATTCAAACTAATTAGTCACATTGCAATAGGATCATATAAATGTCAATCATTTTTGCAAACTGAATAAAATATTAGCCTACTCCAGTAAAAAGCGGACAAAAAGTAAGAAAATGTCAGAAAAAAGCAATTTCTAGCATTATTCGAAGATAATATGTGGATTCTTAGTATGTTAGAAAACCTCCGCTAGGGGCTGTAACACATTTTAGTTGCTGGGGAGACTCAGGAGTGTGGGACAAAGGGGTCAAACGGACCTCTGCCTGCATGCGTATGGATATGGATGCAAGGATCCCTATAAACGGGTTCTCCGTAGTATGATACAAGGGTGAAAGATCCTAAATAAAACGGGCCTTCTGGATTCGCAAGTCGAGGTCCCTCTCAGACCGATATAAAGTTTTATAATCGTGACGGGAATGACCTACGGCCCTCATAACGAACATAAAACAGCCCTCCATTCGTGTAGTGACCAACGAGCGCATATTTATTGAGTAGCTCACTCAATGTGGCCACCCCCTCTAAGCCATGGGTGTAGAGTTATCGTGCCCTTGGCACTGTGAAGGTATCCTAACGGTCTGTCGGGGGCTTCGGACGACCTCCCAGAGCAATCAGACTTACACCTGCATGCGGGGCTCTATAGGGGCGGACTTTTTATTCCTCGAAGGCTGTGTTCCCAACTCTTTCAAGAGGTAAGGGATTGCCGATTTCTCTAATGGAGGCTATGGAGACGAGAGCGGCCTATGAGCCCCCATAAAGAAGAAAATCATCAACGGTTCCCTGAAAAGGAGACTAAGGAGGTAAGCGCACGGGGCTGAATTGACAGCTACTCAGAGGAATAACCCCCTGAAGGTGGTGGTGGTAGATACGAGATACCCGGACGCGCTGCTCACTGCGGAAGAGTGTGAGCTCTTCAGGAAGGCCAGCTGGAGGGCGCTTCGTATTTGTCGCAGCCCACCTATCGGCTAAAGTTTCGCTATATAATACAGTGGCCGAGGCAAGTCCCTGGGAAAGTGCAGAACAAGTAAGCTTGAAGACCCGTCGGTGGTACTTCAACGTTTGGAGGGATTCAACCCCTCACTAAAAACAGCGTCTTGACGAACGGGCAGGCACGATCGGCCTCACGGAGAAAACACGGCGGGAGGTGCCTAGCAACTCCTATTTGTGCAAATTCCTGAATCCTAAACGAGGGCTCTTGCGGCCCTCAATACAACACCCTTCTACCACCTTCGACACGTCAACTTCAAGGTTGTCGGCCAGGGACAGGAGGAGTCTGCCGGGACGGATAAAGATCGGGTGAAAACCTGACTACTCCAAAACTGTTTACCTGAATTAACTTGCATTACAGCACAGGCACCTCTGTGATTCTGCAGAGGGGCATGGCTGCGAGGCATACAGGAATTGCACTAATCCAGAGACATGGGATTAGAGGAGGCCGGTTTTTGTTACAGGGAACCTAAGGCGGTCAAGTCAAGGGCCTACATACTGGAAAAAGGAGTCAAATTTGTTTCGCTGCTAGAGCTGTGTGCGAGAGACCTAGTGGTGATAGTCACAGATTTTAGAGGAATTGAGAAGCTAGTCTTGGGATGGGCCTACGTTCCATATGGCAGCAATACAACCAATGAGCGGAGGTACGTACACTGGTGGCATACTGCAAGGTAAGGGGTTTTCTTCTTATGCTGGGGTGCGATACTAATTCCCATCATACATTGTGGGGCAGCCCGCAAATCAACTTAATAGGTAATGATTTATTGGAATACTTAAGCACTATTGATTTAAATATTCTTAACACGGGGATACCCCGAAATTTTATAACTCGGTCAGGGAGGAAGTCATCGACACCACTCTCTGCGCCGATAGTTTTTATAGAAAATATCAAGAAGTGGAGAGTCTCAGACGAACCCACTCTCTCACATCACTCACATATAGAGTTTGATCTGGACTCCATCGTAGCCGCGGGTCCTAAGTGGGCCCGAATCCAAGAAGAACGGACTGGGGCCAGTATTCCACGGAACTAAGAAGTGTACTCTCGGAGGTGCCAAGGTCAATTAGAGATATGGAAACCATGAAGATGGGAGCCAAGATTTTCACGGAAGCCATCAAATCTACTTGTGAAAATAACTGTCAAACCCACAAGAGTGGGCTGGGCTGGGGAGAGAGAGGTTTAGACGTGCCAAGTACTGGTTAAATGAATGAACTATGGATCACATTTACGACGATGAAGGATGAATATATGGGTGCAATGCGTAAGACAAAGTAAGAAAGCTGAACCAACTTTTGCATTCCAGAGTCAGGTAGGCCTTGAATTCTGTTAGTCCTCACAAGTCTCCTGGACGGGATGGCATATACCCGGTCTTTTTCTAAAAGGTTGGAGAGACCATCATAGGGCCGCTCAGAAGACGTGAAGAGGTACGAGAGTACTCTTCATTCCGAAAGCAGGCAGGATCGGTTATACTTCTCCGAAGGATTTCTGTCCAATTAGCCTCACACTTTTCCTACATACGAGGGTAGTTGAATAAGTCCTTAGAATGACCAACAGATGGCGCGCGAATCGCTCCAAATCATCTGTTTTCAGTCAGCACCACTCCCGACTAGATATAT
>NC_046658.1:10623792-10628120 GCF_010883055.1 Belonocnema kinseyi
TTTTTTATCAAAAAAGAAACGAAATCTGTTAATTTAAGATTTGAGAATTCTAATTTATCTAACTTCTACAGCTCATTATGTAATTTTTAGAATAATTTAATTGTCATAAAAAATTTTCCAATTAATTATTATATTTAAAAATTTTTTATGTTCTTAAACGTAAATTATCTACTAATTCCCAATATACATACTCATAAAGTCTCTTTTATTTTATTTTCATATTCTCAAACAACTTCAATTCTCAGCGCTTTCTAGAACACATCATTGACTAACACATTTTAGTTGACTTTAGAAACACTAGCTTCAGTTTATGATGTACAAGAGGACGGTCTGGTTCACTCTCAGAACCTCTGAACGATTTTATATATATTTTGACTCATTGAAAAATCTTAATATTTCTTAATTTTCTAATAATGAGAAGGTCATTACTTTAAACAATTTTTCACTCATTTGACTTTTAGTAAGATAACCGTTTCTTAACTTTTTCACAACTTTTTGTTACTGTTAAACTCACTTCTATTTTTTCGAACCAACGTATCCTATACGCACAACAACTTTTTTCGTATACAATACAACTAAATTTTATTATAAAAAAAATTTCTTTTCTCCATTGCACAGATGTTTTATTGTTGTTCATACTTGCAACAAAAATCATAAAAATCGATGTAACATCATTTATCTCACAAAATAGAGGATGATCTACTTTTGTTGATATGTAATGCCCTCTCCAGCTCACTAAATATAACCTAAAAAAATTTTCTACATTTTACGTCCCTCTTATACGTTTTCTCACCAAACTTTGTTTAGGTATACCCATTTACTTTTATTATTTTATGTTTTAAAGTTTTCCTTCCAACTTTATGCCACGCTGATAATTGAAAATTTTCACTCTCAATCTTTAAATATTAATCGTTTTATTTATATCTTAATTTTGTGAAAATTTGTGTTTTACAATAAAGTTTTGTGTTTTTTAACAGGCTTGATAAGGGACTATATTTTTTCCGAAAAGTCGCCAAGTTTTTTCAAATTTAAACTCGTGTTTTTATTTCTTGGACCTTCTAAACCGGAAACTATATGTTATACCAATCTAAAAATTTTATAAACCCTCCCTCACATGTGCCATTGAAAATCTGCTTAGTCGAGAAGAGATTCAATTCTTCTGGGAGTAGGTATATGGAGATACTCGTAAGCTAGATGAAGAGACTTCATATATATCACTGTTGCGTAACTTTTGCCAGAGGCAATTGTTGCAGCGTCCAGAAGAGGAGTGTCAAATTATTACTGCTGATGAAGTGAAGAAAGTTATCGCTAGAACTAAAAATTTTTCAGCGCCATGGCCAGATAAAATCAACAACTTCTGGTATAAGAGGTTCACTTCTACGAAACAACATCTAGCTCTTATATGTGCTACTTTCTTAAACGAAGAACAACTTATCACGCAGTGATTAGTTGAATGACGCACGGTACTGATCCCTCAGACCGGAAATTTGTCATTTCCAAAGAACTACCGGCCCATAGTTTATTTAAACGCCAGCTACAAGCTATTCAGTGGCATCCTCAAAGAGAGGATATTAATATCTATTGAAATGGTATTGAGTACAATAGTTGAACAACGCAAATGCAACGGACGACGGGCTGGTTGCAGAGAGAACCTGTTAATAGACAGGTGTATTACCCAAGATTCCAACAGGTATCGACGCAACATTCCTTGGCTTGGTTTGACTACCAAAAGACATTCGATAACACGAACTCTGCGCTACTTGTTAAGCTTCTTGAGTGCTTGGAGTTATATACAAAAATAGTGAGATGTATGAAAGAGCTTATGCTCTTGTGGCGGACAAGATTTGTCATAACAAATGACAAAAGACTAGTGACTACAAGTTATGTCACATATAAGAGGGTGTCTTCCAAGGAGACACTTTAATGCCGATACTTTTCTGCATCTCCCTCTTGCCTTTATCTGTTGTGATCCGCGGCAAAAGCTCTGAATCCCTGTGTGACCCGCCGAATAGAAGAGAGTTTAACGTCAACCACCTTTTAAACATGGACGAGCTTAAACTCCTTGCTTCTTCAAAAGAGAACCTTGCAATCCTTGTGGCCGCAGTAAATAGGTACTGTAAAGCCATTGGCATGAGCTTTGGACTGGACTAGATAGCCTGCGCCCATCTACACCAAGGAAGACTAGAAAACACAACAACGCGTGCCGATCAGGATCATCAACTCATAGCTGGAAATACTATTCAACATCTTGGTAATGGAAAAACATATGTATATCTTGGAATACCGCAAGCAGAAATCCAAGATGTGTGTATGTTAAAAACGGCCCTTGGAAAAAGGTATCGCAAATTTCTCTGAAAAATTTGAGCTTCCGAATTATCTGCAAATGCTTAAAAGTCGTGAACAGGAAGCAGAACATTCGCTTCTATTAAAGGAACATGCTGACGAGCCCCTTTGTGTTAAATTCTACGGCATTATACGTAGAGAAGAGCTATCGATGGGTCTATCCAACATGTTTCTCAAACTTGCTGAATTAAGATCGGAGACGGAGAGATTTCTTTTTGCCTGTCAAAACGGCGTTATAGACACCTTAGTTTACCGTGAGCGCATAATAAACGTACCTGTGGGCGATACCAACTGCTAAGCGTGCAAGCAAGTGCCAAAAACAATGGGACATGTTCTCAGTGGATGCTTAAAGTATGCACGTTTCGGGTACATAGAGAGACACAATGCGGCTCTAAAAGTGTTCTATTACCATCTTCGGAATTTCTATTGATTTGATTTAATGCCCATCTTGCCATACGTCCAGGAGGAACTGGAGTCCGTCGTAGAGAATGATCAGTGTCAGATCTACTGGAATTTCTCGTTTTCCACCACTCAACGCATCAGTGCTACAAAGCCTGATATTGTCCCCCAAGAATTAAAAACCAAGATAATTTACATGAATGAATTCTCGGCACCAGCCGATGGTACTATTACGGCAAAGGAGGAAGAAAAAAGGGCGAAATATCAGGCTCTTCTTTTTGAGCTGAGTAGGCTGTACTAAGGCTACAAAGTCCGTCTTGTGGTTCTCATAATCGGCTGTCTTGGAGGTATGAAAGCTTCATTTCTTAGCCAATTCAACAAAATTCCGACTTGCCAGCATCAGACTCAAACGATCGCAAGTCAGATGCAAAATGCTGTTCTTCTAGAATCACTGCATCTGGCCCGACAACATTGTTCCTCCTCACATTGTGCAAAGGTTCTTTTGTAAACCCGTTCTTGCTTACCTTCTAGGATAGAATGAGCAGGAGTGGATGACGTACGCACTCCAGCTGCATCGAGATTGGTTGCTTTAACACCGTTCGAGTATAGAACCGACGCTATAGCAATACCTAACTACATCGATTAAGTAAGTATAGACATGGAGTAGTTTTTGATGTAGAATTCGTAACATTCATAAGTTGAATGTCAGCAGTTCTAAAACATCGAGCAAACACTGTTCCACTTTTGTATCGGGTACGTAACGAAATCTAAATCACAGCGCGTCGGTAAGATAGAACTTTTACGATTCAAAATACTAGACGCGCTTCGTTTAAACGACGAGCAGCTGCGGTTCTAAAAATGCGAAAACGGAGCAGCTCCACGTATGAAATGCTCACATTGAAGTATCAAATGAAGCTGGGTGGGGCAAAGTGAAACCTGACCCGTTCAATGTTTTCATATGCGAACGCTCGGCGTCTAAACAACAATGCCTCGCTACAGAGCAGTGCGCTGAGTTGACGCGCGGGACAATATGTGTTGGGAAAAATTAAACACTAATTATTAAATTTCAAATCTCGCGTGCTGTCAAACTTAAACGGTGCAAGTCAATAATTAAAGTAACAAACATCCTTCATACAATAAAGTGCGAGAGTTAAGGATAATGAACGGTTAAAGTGAAGATAATGCTGTAATGAGATAGTTGCAGATATAGAACACTATCGGATCAATCAAGGAACGCCAGCTGATCGAATGGAGTAAGATTTACTAGGCAGTCTGAGAAGTACCTGAAAATTCTAAGAGATGACATTAGTATTCACTAATGTCAACCATTTTCGTCGAGCTTGATCCTTCAAATGACGCCTGTCAAAACTTCAGCCATTTATGTTTGCGCATTTACAAGTTTCAGCATTGAGAAACGACTAATCTCCGAGTTTTTTTTAATATGGAAAAATCTGAGTTTCGAGTTTTGATCAAACACTGCTATGTTCGCAAGAAAACGATATCCGAGACCAAGGCCAAGCTGGATAAGTATTACCCGGACTCTGCACCGTCGATTGGAACGATTCATAAGTGGTTTACCGTGTTTC
>NC_046658.1:10628220-10630100 GCF_010883055.1 Belonocnema kinseyi
TAGAGGTCTGCCTGTGTGTCCAACATAACAACCTTCACAGTTTAAACAATTAAATTTGTAGCACATTTATTTTCTGAAAAATGTCTAAACTATCTTTCGGGAGGTAAATAATTTTGAATTGGATTTGATTGGTCTGAAAATGACTCTAATGTCATTTTGTCGTAAAATAGAAGCAATTTGTTGGGATGAAAAATGTAGATATCCACCAGACCAAGTCAATTTGTGATACCAGTTAGTAAGGAGCTTTCCATTACTTGTTCTAGTGATTGAAACATCTAAAAAATTAAGAGTGTAATTCTGTTTAATTTCATAAGTGAATTTACGGTTTGAGTCAAAAGAATTGAAGATTTCTAAAACTTGATCTAATTTAGATTCTGGAATAATCATAAAAATGTCATCTACGTATCTTCTATAAAAAGGAACTTCAAAATTCAAGTTTGACAAACAATTAGTTTCAAGAAATTCATGACGATGTCCGCTACCACAGGTGAGAGTGGAGATCCCATTGCTACTCCTTCCATTTGTTTAAAATTGTTAATGTTAAATTTGAAGTATGTAGATCTTAAACATAACTCGACAGCATTTAGGAATTCATCTCTTGGTATGATGGTGTAAGGAGCAATTTCGTCCCATTTGTTTTTGATGCATTGTAGAGCGAGATTGATAGGGATAGATGGAAATAAATTTACCAAATCAAGAGGCTACTGTGATTCCCAGAGCATATGGATTACCCAAAATTCACAAATCCGGAAACCCTCTCAGAATAATTGTCTCCACTATAAATAGCCCCACCTCCAAATTAGCTAAATTTCTTTCTAACATTTTGAAAGTTACCACAGAAAAATCAGAATTTCGTGTTAAAGACAGTTGGCAATTTGTAAATGACATAAAATCCTTCAAAGTACCTAATCAACACTTTCTTGTATCTCTTGATGTGGTAAATTTATTTCCATCTATCCCTATCAATATCGCTCTATAATGCATCAAAAACAAATGGGACGAAATTGCTCCTTACACCATCATACCAAGAGATGAATTCCTAAATGCTATCGAGTTATGTTTAAGATCTACATACTTTAAATTTAACAATAAAAATTTAAAAAAAAATGGAAGTAGTAGCAATGGGATCTTCACTCTCACCCGTGGTAGCGGACATCGTCATGAATGTTCTTGAAACTGATTGTTTGTCAAACTTGAATTTTGAAGTTCCTTTTTATAGAAGATACGTAGATGACACTTTTATGATTATTCCAGAATCTAAATTAGATCAAGTTTTAGAAATCTTCAATTCTTTTGACTCAAACCTTAAATTCACATATGAAACTGAACAGAATTACACTCTTAATTTTTTAGATGTTTCCATCACTAGAACAAGTAATGGAAAGCTCCTTACTAACTGGTATCACAAATTGACTTGGTCTGGTAGATATCTAAATTTTTTATCCCAACATCCTTGGTCACAAAAGAAAGGAATGATTTTTGGTCTCATAGATAGAGCGCTTAAACTATCTTCATATAATTTCAGACCTCAAAATATTCAACTAGTACGTAAAAATTTAATTGATAATGGCTACCCCCTAAATATCATTAACAGATTAATAAAAATTAGGATCAACAACATTTACAATCAACACGGTAAACATAAATCTCACATTTCTAAAGGTTTCACAATAGTTCCATATATCTCTGGTATAACTGACAAAATTTCTTCTATTTTACGACAAAATGACATTAGAGTCATTTTCAGACCAATCAAATCCAATTCAAAATTATTTACTTCCCGAAAGATAGTTTAGACATTTTTCAGAAAATAAATGTGCTACAAATTTAATTGTTTAAACTGTGAAGGTTGTTATGTTGGACACACAGGCAGACCTCTA
>NC_046658.1:10630200-10651148 GCF_010883055.1 Belonocnema kinseyi
AAGAAAAAATATAAAAAAACGCTTAACGGTTGAATCATTTTTTATCAAAAAAGAAACGAAATCTGTTAATTTAAGATTTGAGAATTCTAATTTATCTAACTTATACAGCTCATTATGTAATTTGTAGAATAATTTAATTGTCATAAAAAATTTTCCAATTAATTATTATATTTAAAAATTTTTTATGTTCTTAAACGTAAATTATATACTAATTCCCAATATACATACTCATAAAGTCTCTTTTATTTTATTTTCATATTCTCAAACAACTTCAATTCTCAGCGCTTTCTAGGAACACATCATTGACTAACACATTTTAGTTGACTTTAGAAACACTAGCTTCAGTTTATGATGTACAAGAGGACGGTCTGGTTCACTCTCAGAACCTCTGAACGATTTTATATAAATTTTGACTCATTGAAAAATGTTATTATTTCTTAATTTTCTAATAATGAGAAGGTCATTACTTTCAACAATTTTTCACTCATTTGACTTTTGGTAAGATAACCGTTTCTTGACTTTTTCACAACTTTTTCTTACTGTTAAACTCACTTCTATTTTTTCGAACCAACGTATCCTATACGCATAACAACTTTTTTCGTATACAATACAACTAAATTTTATTATAAAAAAAATTTCTTTTCTCCATTGCACAGATGTTTTATTGTTGTTCATACTTGCAACAAAAATCATAAAAATCGATGTAACATCATCATTTATCTCACAAAATAGAGGATGATCTACTTTTGTTGATATATAATGCCCTCTCCAGCTCACTAAATATAACCTAAAAAAAATTTCTACATTTTACGTCACTCTTATACGTATTCTCACCAAACTTTGTTTAGGTATAACTATTTACTTTTATTATTTTATGTTTTAAACTTTTCCTTCTAACTTTATACCTTTATTATCCTTTATTTGTGTTTTACAATAAAGTTTTTTTTAACAGACTTGATAAGGGACTATTTTTGTCCGAAACGTCGCCAAGTTTTTTCAAATTTAAACTCGTGTTTTTATTTCTTGGACCTTCTAAAGCGGAAACTATATGTTATATCAACCAAAGGTTGAAACTGAAGAAACAATGGATTTTTAGATTAGTCTAGAATTATTGTGTTATTTATTTAAATAAAACGTTCGTTTCGCAACATTGCACCGATCCAGGTTGCTGATCAATCTATCTAGGGATCACCCCAAGTGAAGATCTTCACAAAGTAGTTATGTGAGGTTCTCCACTTGGGTCTATTAGTATCGAAGGTCTTTTGTTTCAGGCGTCATTCACTCTACTGACACTCTTTTTATTAACTATTTGCCGCCATACTATTCTGTCCTGACATACTTCTCTAGCTTCTTTCACGTTCATGCATTTTTTCATGCAAGCTCTCGTCTTTCTGTTGCTTCTTATTTCTCTTCTAACTATGACCTCATTCACATATTCTAACTATTCTTTCCGCGGTCTGTCTCTGGGCACACTGCCATTTGCATTGGCATTCTCTCAACATGTCCGAACCATTTTAACCGATTTCTTTCCCATGTGTCAACTAGTGTCTCTTCCGCACCACATTCTTTGACAATAATATCATTACTCACTTTGTCCATCAGACTTTTCACGCATATTATGCGCAGGAATCTCATATCAATCGCGGTAATTTTACTTGTTTCCTTTTCTTGATAGGTCCATGTCTCGCTACCGTATAGTACAGTCGGTACAAATATAGAATTATGTATTGCCATTTTGTTACGAACCGTCCTGGTACTTAATTAAAGTTTGTATTCAACCTATGCAGCTGATCAGACCCCTAGTAATTGATCCTTGATAATAAAATTGAACTTATTGCCTGAACCTTAAATTCTTTAGATATTTTCTAGTTATTTTGTACCGGTAGGGTTGCCGGCGGAACCTAATGCTAAGACTTTTAAAGAACTCGTTGATTTAATTAAAAATTATTACGGCCCTAAGGATTCGGAAGTCCCTGCAAGCTATATCTTAATGATTTACATTTATCTCTTATTAAACGATATAAAAATACTAAGCGGGTAGCGAGGATTATTGGTATAAGCTCTACGCATGCATGAATGGCTTCAAAGAGCGTGTGAAAGAGACAAAGGACAAGCAGAGGCAGTCGATCGATAGAATCTGAGGCGAACGAACGTTTGGAGCGAAGACGAGCGATAAGAGCGTTAAACGTGCGATCTACTCGCGTTCCGGTCGATTACGGATTCTTTAAACGCGTACTATTGTTTTCTCATTGAAATCCTTTCGAGTAATGTTTACTGTTTATTCAAATAAACTATACTTTCATATTATTATAAAGTGAACTTTTATTATTGCTAATAAAGAGATCATCCAATCCTATAGACTTTACTTATCTCTAAAATTTACTTTAACATATCAGAAGCGGTTTGATCTCAGCTTAATTTTTCAAGTATCAAAGTGAATTCTTGAAAATTATAGTCGGTCTTCTGGCGTGTATAGAAGAGTCCATTATTGAAGCGTCCCCGCACGCGTTCATTAGCCAAGCGTCAGTGGACGAGTCCAATATCAAAGGTTCTGCGGATTGAGAATACGGGCTTATAGACATTTTCGTAGACAGTCACAGAAAAACTGTAAATACGCAGTAGAGAACGTTTTCCGTAGCAATGCTTACTTTGCGCGTCTTGCCCGTTGTCCATCTGCTGCATTTAACATAACACGATATTCAAGAAGATCATTTTTCAAGTATTTAGAGTGCCTTTGATTCCAATTAAAATTTTAGGACTCAAGCGCTACTAATTTTGAATATTGTTTAATTATCCAGATTAATTGTAGAATCGGGATAGACTTTAAAGTGCTTTAAGATATCCTTTACCCTTTTTTAAATTTCGAAAATGTGACGTGTCTTTAAAGCAAGATATATAGGAGAATGTAACTGAAAAACGAAATTTGTACAAGTTTATTGAGAATGAATTTCATGGTATAAAAGAATAATTAAAGAATAGAAAATTAAACATTTTAAAAATCAAAACTTTGAGAATGCAAGTTTTTTTGGTTTTGACGACGGGCGGGGAGGTGTGATTGAGGTGAAAGGTGTTAAAAGGATTTGAGTGAAGTGAAGGGGTTGTGTGGAAGTGCGGGGAGGCTGTTTAGTAAGATTGAAAGGGTTAGGCAGATTTTTGGAAGTGCTAATTTGGAGGTTAGTCGACGAAGACCGGAAAAGTGAGAGGGGAGATAGGGACAGCAGATCGGTAAGGTAGACCAGCATGACCATGGGAAGCCTAGTGGATTCCTGGTAAAGGGCAGCACCAGGTAGACACCAGCAACGTTGCTGAGGGTCTCGTGGTAGCTAGTGAAACAGGGAGGGGCATGGGTGATGGCGGAGCTAGTACCGATGATAGCGGGGTTCAGTTAACTACGGCAGGGATGTTTAGATATGTGGAGACGGAAGGACCGGCTGACAGAAGGATTCGAGATAGGCCATCAAATCTGAAATTTGTTAATAAATCCAGATCTAGCAGCTTAAGGTCGAGACAACTTTCTGATAAATGGAAGCAGGAGGAGGGGGTTTACAGATAAAAGCGACGAGGGGGATAAGACAGAAGACAGTAAAAGTTCAAGGCAAGAAGAGGGAAATTAGCAGGGAGATGAGAAGTTGCGGGAAAAGTTTTAAAAAAAGTCTCCACCACAGAGAAATAAGGAAAAGGGGAAGAAGGTATAAGCCAATGAGAGAGAGAGAGAGAGAGAGTAAAAGAAGTGAACGACAACGTTATCCTAGAAAATGGGAGAGTGATATCAAGATTGAGGGATAGAGAAAAATGGAAATAAAAGAGAAGACGAAAAGAAGTAGAAATACAGTAATTTGAGGAATGAAAGTGGATAGTGAAGCAGGAAGTGAAGTGGAAAGCTGATGAGGAAATTGGGGCGTAAGTGCATGTGGAAGATTTATATGTATTGGGAAGAAATAATGAAAATAAATCGTGTATGTATATTGTGAAAGTGAGAAGTGAGGAAGAAAAAGTTAATATCTTGAGAAAGGAGAAAGCTTTAAAGGAAAGTGAAGAAAAGATAGAGGAGGATATGAAGTGGAATGAAAGAAAAAGAAAATGGATGATGAAACAGACAGCATGGAGTGAAAAAAGGATAGAAGGGAGGAGATCATGGAAAAAGTGGACAGAAGAAGGAAAGATGACGAAGAGACGGGGTTTCCACAGAAGTAGGAAGGGGACGTAAAAAAGAAAGAAGGGAAAAAAGAAGGAAGAGCGAAGTCAGAGTAGCGTTTTGGAACACATCTAGGCTAATGAATAAAGATGACGGATTCTGAGAAGAGGTGGACACCATGAGCCCACTCCTCTTTTGCCTAACATTATTGCCACTGTCTCTAGCACTTCGCCATTCCGACGGGTACTTAAGCGGCAAACCTGCAGCTCGAAAGTACAAGGTCACTCATGCATTTTACATGGACAATCTTAAGATCTATGCTAAAATCAAAGAGCAACTACATCTAGCTCTAGAGATTGTCGAACGATACTGTCTTCCGAACTGTCTGCGAGGAACATGCTTGCCGTCCCTGTAGTACTCTATTCATTTGGAGTAGTTCCATGGACGAAGAACGAGATCAGATCCCTTGATATCGGGACAAGAAAGGTTATGCACATGAACAAAAGCATGCAGCTCAAATCTTCCGTTCCGCGACTGTACGTCTCACGCCGTCAAGGTGGTCGTGGAATATTGAGTCTTGAATGTCTTTACAACAGGATTATTCTGGGTACAGCATATAGAGTTGCAAATGGAAGAGACCCACTTCTTAAAATGGTCAGAAATCACGAAGAAGTGGGTACAGGAGCGTTCCTGTACAAAGCAGTGGAGGAGGCTGCTGAAACACTCGGACTTAACTTCAGTATTAGGGGTGAGCAAAATGCATCAAATCTTATCTATCTCGAGTACTCACTTCTGAAAGCCCGGATTAAGAAAGCACAAGAGAAAAACTTTCTTGAACAGCTCCACGATAAGAGGATGCACGGTATCTTCCATAAAAACGTGAAGGATCGGTCAATGTATTGTGAGCTAACGTTTGCTTTCCTTAAATCGCTCGGATTGAAGTATGGTGGGAAGGTTTCATTTTTGCATGCCAAGACGGTGTCATTTCCACCTTAACGTACCGTAGTCACATTTTGAGCCAAGACATTCCTGATCACAGCTGTAGTGCGTGCCATGCACATCTCGAGCATTTAGCTCATATACTACCTAGTTGTCCAACTCACGCGGGAACGACCTAAACTCAAAGGCACAATGCGGCACTAAGAGTGCTTTATTTCCATCTCTGTCACTCTTACGGCATTAACCTTAATGTCGTTCCTCTAAATGCTCCTAGGGAAATCGAGTCAATTGTCGAGAATGGGAAGTGTCGCATATACTGGAACTTTATATTCCCGACAATTGTTTCTGTTGCTCACTCGAGGCCTGACATGGTTCTTCTTGACTTCGAGAAGCGAACCATGTTCGATATCGAATTTTTGGCACCAGCTGACAAAAACATCATAGCCAAGGAGAATGAAAAGAGAGGTATTGAGACCTTATAAGGTAGTTGCAACGATTGTACCCGGAATATTCTGTTAAACTAATCGTCCTTATCATCGGCGCTCTTGGAGGTGCCAAGCTTTCACTCGCTAATGGCCTAAAAAGCATCCCTGCGTGTCAACAATATGCTAAAATGCTTGCGGGAAAATGCAGAAGGCGGCATTCCTTGGGTCGTTCCGTGTTTTCAGGGTGCACGAGGCTTTTGCTGGATCGTCGTATTGATTCCGTTACAGACTGTAACCACCTACACACACACACATATATATATATATATGTATATACATAATTAAAAATTTATCATAAGGACAACCTCAGGATTTCACCGGGAGCGGGTGCTAATCTGGAAAATAGCACGCGCTCCCTTCTGCATTTTTCCCGCAAGTGTTTTAGCATATTGTTGACACGCAGGGATGCTTTTTAGGCCATTAGCAAGTGAAAGCTTGGCACCTCCAAGAGCGCCGCTGATAAGGACGATTAGTTAAACAGAATATTCCGGGTACAATCGTTGCAACTCCCTTATAAGGTCTCGATACCTCTCTTTCTTTTCATTCTCCTTGGTTATTATGTTTTTGTCAGCTGGTGTCGAAAATTCGATAACGAACATGGTTCGCTTCTCGAAGTCAAGAAAATCCATGTCAGGCCCCGAGTGAGCAACATAAACAATTGTCGAGAATATAAAGTTCCAGTATATGTGGCACTTTCCATTCTCGACAATTCACTCAATTTCCCTAGGAGCATTTAGAAGAGCGATATTAAGGTTAATGCCGTAAGAGTGACAGTAATGGTAATAAAGCATTCTTAGTGCCGCATTGTGCCTTTGAATGTAGGTCGTTCCCGCGTGAGTTGGACAACTAGATAGTATGTGAGCTAAATGCTCGGGGTGTGCATGGCACGCCCTGCAGCTATCATCAGGAATGTCTTGGCTCAAAATGTCGCGACGGTATATTAAGGTGTAAATGACACCGTCTTGGCATGCAAAAATGAAACCCTCCGTACCAGACTTCAATCCGGGTGATTCAAGGAAAGCAAACGTTAGCTCACAAGACATTGACTGATCCTTCACATTTCTGTGGAAGATACCGTGCATCCTCTTATCGAGGAGCTGTTCACGAAAGTTTTTCTCTTGCGCTTTCTTAATCCGGGCTTTCAGGAGTGAGCACTTGAGATAGATAAGATTTGATGCATTTTGCTCACCCCTAATACTGAAGTCAAGTCCGAGTGTTTCAGCAGCCTCCTCCGCTGCTTTGTGGAGAAACGCTCCTTTGCCCACTTCTTCGTGATTCCTGACCATTTTCAGAAGAGGGTCTCTTCCATTTGCAACTCTATGTGCTATACCCAGTATAATATTCCGCGACCACCTTGACGGCGTGAGATGTACAGTCGCGAAACGGAAGACTTAAGATGCATGCTTTTGTTCATGTGCATAACCTTTCTTGTCCCGATATCAAGGGATCTAAGCTCGTTCTTCGTCCATGGAACTACTCCAAATGAATAGAGTAGTATCGCCACGGCAAGCATTTTCGTTGCAGATACTTTGTTCCTCGCCGACAGTTCGGAAGACCAAATCTGTCGGATGAGACGTTATCAGCTTCGGAGAGTATCCTTTATAGATGTCACATCTTGAATGCGTCTCTGTGGCACGCCCAGAGATGTATAAGTCTCTCCAGCGGAAAGGTGTCGTATAACGCTTCTATTAAGGAGCTCAGGGTCTTCAGGGATGCCATTAAGTTTTCCTCGCTTCAAATAAACCTTGGCGCATTTGTCTAACCCAAATTCCATTCCAATTTCCTTAGTATATCGTTCGACAATCCCCAGAGCTAGATGCAGTTGCTCTTTGTTTTTAGAATAAATCTTAAGATCGTCCATGTAAAATACATGAGTGACCTTATACTTTCGATCTGCAGGTTTGCCGCACAAGTACCCGTCGGGATGGCTAAGTGCTAGAGATAGTGGCAATAATGTAAGGCAAAAGAGGAGTGGGCTCATGGTGTCGCCCTGAAAGACATCTCTCTGAAAGGTGACCTTATTAGTTGTCACACGATTTTTTCCAGATGAGATAGTAAATCTGGTTTTCCAAAGCGGCATCAATTTCTCTATGCTTCTAACTATTTGCGAATGAACCTTTTAGATTTACAAAAGACAGATGATAAGTCTATGGGAGGTCGAATCGAAAGCTTTCCCATTATCAATCCAGGCCATCGATAGGTCACGCTGGTAGAATGCTGCATCTTTGCAGACACATCTATCGATGAACAGGTTCTCCCGACATCCGGGTACGCCTTTCTTAGAGCCTCGTTGTTTATACATTTCTTTCCACACACGTTCAATTACCCGAACAGTCCTATCATTTAGGATAACTGTGAATATCTTATAAAGTGTGTTCAGACAAGTTATTGGCCTGTAATTCTTCAGGTCAGCTAAGTTGCCTATTTTCGGCAGGAGTATTGTGCGCCCGTCCACCAACCAGTCCGGAATCGGCTCTTCCGACTTCAAATATGAGTTGAAAATACGGGCCAAATGCTGATGGGTTGAAGAAAACTTCTTCCACCAGAAGGTTTTGATACAATCTGGTCCCGGTGCGGAATAGTTCTTCATCCTTCTCACTCTCTCCAAAATAATTCGACCTCCTCTGGCTTAGGTAGATGTTCGACAGTAACTAGAGGGTCTTGGAAGAGTCAAAATGGGTCAGAGAGAAACTGTTGATTTTCTCTGACCAACCTTTCCCTCCGCTCTAGACTTCTCTTAGCGTCAGATAGTATCCGTATTCTCTCAACAATATGCTGCCTGATGGTCAGCAGCTTTGACTTGTCAAGTGTGTGATAACGGGTCCGGAGTTCGCGCGCGAACTTTCGAACCTTGGCGATAAAATTCCTGCCAGATGTGATGTAGTCAATCACACACTGAATGCGGGACGCGTACTGTCTTGCCCAGCCTATCTTTATGGCAAGTTGATGCATTCGTCCACCCAAAGGTCGCGAGATCCCGCCGATCCATCGCATTGAATCCATTTTCATTGGCACCCCCAGCTGTAGATTGGTCGGCATTGTAGGCCGACCCATTGTCGGGAGTCCTACGCGTTCTATTGTTTTAAACCGCATTTAATACAACTATGATTGGTGTTGTCATTGTTGTTCCCACGAGAAGCTAGGGAAAGGGGTTCGTCCATCCATGTAGAGCCCCGCATGCAAGGACAAGGCTGCGTACTCTGAGAGGTCGCCCGGTATCTCAGAGTCACCGTTCTGCACACCTCACCCAGGTGCCATTCAGCCTACCTACCTTCACCGCTCTCCCTTCACTCTCCTTCCTCCTAGCCCTGTAGTTTAGCACTCTCTGCACATTCCTTTTCTTCCTCGTCAAATATTGATCGATGAAAACCTTCTCATCCTTTATTTTCTTGTTTCTCATAACCCCCGACTTTTCTTCTCAGCTGTCAAATTCCACGACCACCACTTCATTTTTCTTTCTCCTCTCCAGTTAAATTTCCCTACCTTGCCTTTAACCCACCCAATGCGCTGTAGGAGCGTTAACACTCTCTCTCTCTTTCATCCCCGCACTTGAGCTTCAATCCTCTTATTATAATATTATTTCTTTTATCTGTCTTCTCTCATTTCTACATTCTCAACTCCAAAGCCCTCATCCGTTCCCTGTCCGCTCTCTCCTCCTTTTCATTCCTTCGCTCTCCCTCTTTCTCCTCTATGATATTCTCCATCTGCTTCATTTCATCCTTTTTTAACTTTCTCGTGAACACCACCTCCCTCTGCAATCTTTTTACTTTTTCCCTCAGCTCTTTTACCTCCTTTTTACATTTCTCATATCTTACCCTCAAGTCCTCCCTAATATTTTCCATCCGCTCCATAGCCTCCCTTACGTCTACCAACTTCTGCCTACTGACCTCGCTTATCAGCACCCCGAGAGCTTCCTTCTCCGTCAGCCCATCCAGTTTTAGAGGTGAGGAGGGGGGGGGGGCCTACGTGTCCATGCGTTTTTTTTAAACGGACTCTCAAGCGCACTTTTCTCCGGACTCTCTTTGCTAACGACTTTCATCTTCAAGAGATCCTCCCCTCATTTGCTCTAGATGCTTTCTACCTCGGCTTGTCGCGTCTTTCGTTCCGATTTTTCCCTCTTCCTGAAGCGTCCACTCGACACTGGGCCACGCACAGATGTGACCTGTTGGAAATTTCTTCCCCGTCGAATTCAATACCAGTACTGCCAGTACTCTCACTGGCCACCTCCGGCTCTTTCGTCGGTAACTGTAACCTATCCAAGCAAGTAACTACTGCAACCAGCAGATGTCTCGCAAGACCGCTGTCGCTTACCGTCCCAAAATTTACCCTTTCTTTGCTCTACTCCGCCCCTCGCAGCCCCTGCAGACATCCTTTTCTCTCCCCTGATATCCCCCAGCACTATGAGAACCACCCTTGTCCATCATGAACGGCCAAACTTCTTACCACAAAATTATCCCTCTCCCGTGCTAACCTAACCTCATTTTAATTATTTAGCCAAATCCCACCCCACAAAAAAAAATACTCTTGTAGGGAATGCGTATTTAAAATAGTCGATGGATACCGGAATTTCGGAACAGTTAAGGCTTCGGTGTTTATTGAAAGTGTTCCGAATATTTCGTATTCCTAGTGATCTGAAAGGTTTTGGTCATGACGGAAATTACGTAAAATCGAGTGGTATAATTCGAGAAAGCTTAACGATTCATTTTTTTACATCTTCATAAGAACGAAAATGCTGCTCAGCCATGCCATGTGCCATCGATCGAAACAAATGGCAGTCAGAAGGAGCAAGGTCTGGAGAGTAGGGCGGGTTAGGTAAAACCTTCCATTTCAGGGTTTCCAAATATGTCTTGACCGGCTTTGCGACATGTGGCCAAGCATTGTCATGCTGCAGGATAACTTTATCGTGTGTCACTTAGTACTGTAGCCGTTTCTCCATCAATGCTCGACTTAAACGCATCAATTGCGTTCGATACAGTTCCCATTTGATGGTTTCATTCGTTTTCAACAGCTGAAAACACACCACACCGAGCTGGTCCCACCAGATGCAGAGCCATCGACAGGCTTGGCCTCTTACTAATTGGAATTCATTTTGATACTTTAACTGATTTTTAGGCTTTAGTGTGCATCAACACCTTCAAAACAAAGAACCCGCTAAATAATCTATTGGTTGGGTTTGTCGGGTGAATATGATTTTTACATTTTCCATAAAAAAGATGGGCTCATGAAGAATGTAGAGGTTCTCTCACGAGCCGTAGTTCAATCGACTGAAAATCAGTTACAAGACGCAACCATGTTTCGGTGACTGTTCATGAGGGTAAAATCCTGCTATATTAGCATAGCGATGAAGGTATGAGTCGCAAAATTAAGATTCTAGAAAAGAAAGTAGCTGATCGGACGCGCCGCGAAAAAGTCAAAGTAAAAGATTGCGTTTTGAAACATGGCTTAGCTCGATTCAAAAGGCATTGCTATTTTGCGTGCATGTGACTTTATGTCAGAAGGCACATAAGTGTATGTATCGAATGTGTCCCTTCAAAGAATAAAGTAGGTAGGTAGATAGACAGGAGAGCTCCATATTATTCCTACAGGAAAGCGACCTTGAAAAAATACTCACAACGATTATTTAGGGCCATATGTATCGTCGAATCGAGGAAATAAATGTATTTTGGCGCTAATATGCAACTTAACTACGTTCACGCAATTTTAAGCGGTGAAGGGTTTCTAATCTAAATAAACCATTAAAAATCTTGAAGAGTCTGTAAATCGGTTTGGAGCCCCTGCGAAACTTAATACAGATAGGTAAGCTTCGTTTACTTTGGAACAGTTTCAAGATTTCTGTCAAAAACAAGGCATATCACATACATTAAATTCTTCTCGCAACCCGCAAACAAACAGGCAAGTCGAACGGGTGAATGCCACAACTGTACCCTCAATGCAGGCGAATTTGTATGACTTTGAGGAAAGTAAGTAACTCCTTTTGAAATGAAAGGAAAGGAAAAGAAAAGGAACAAGCGAAGCTAAGGTATGATTAGTCGAGATTTAAAAATGTACATGATAATGTTGGAGATATTGTATACGTTAGCCGAAAAAAATCTTTTACAGTAGAGTCTATGAAACTGTAAGCGCGATTTAAGGGTCCTTTGGTATTTATAGGTATTTTACCCTCGGATATCTATCAAGTAAATTAAGATTTATATCTTGATGTTGACTCGACCCCCGAAGTTAGGGAAACTATAGATATCAGTCAAGATCAGATAAATGCAAATCTGACGATTACTTTGGAGGTTCAACGATTTCGTTATGTAAAAGTTATGTTATAAATATCTATAGCTTGAATACTAAGCTACGATTAGAATGGCCGAGTGTAAGATCTATAACAGAGGACCACAAAATGAAATCGAAAAGTCCTCCGACTAAAGGTCAACTTTGTTAATTCGAGAGATGTCATATTTTTGATCTCAGATTCTGAAAGAGCGGGAAATTCTAGTTTTCGGGTATAATTTTACCCATGGGTCCTAGAGACCTCTAGAAATCATATGAAGGTCAAAAAAATTCTTTAGAATATGAAGGTGAAATCGATCATTCTAAATTCCTTGAAAAGTATCTCATCATGGTAGTTGGGTACAGAGGAAATGACATTCGCACTTATATTCACATTCAATTGCAGAAACTGCTGCAATTCTGGCCCAATTCTCCAGCAATCGCGCGTGCAGTAAGTTATGGCCCTGACACCTGGGTATTTTTTCACTTTTACCCACACCCATGAGTAACTTTGACAGCTCTTACAATTCGGCACGACCGTCTTTATGAAATCGAACTTATCCGATTCGCCTACTTCATACCCCGTCATCTGACTTCACTGCAGCAATGGAAATTTGTGGCTTGCAATTTTCAGGACAGTCATGACGAATTTCGTGCGAACAAAAGACAGTTGACTCCCTACAAATTTAGCTGCAAGTTTTTTCTGTGAAGTCTGAAGGTGAAGGCGCGAATCTTTCATGGCATGCACAATAAAAAGTAGCTGTACAATGTAAGGATTCGGAATCCTAGTATCTATGATTGAGTATCTATGATTGATCAGGGTGAGCAAGCAGGCCCACAATCGTCGTCATCATGCACGCATTTTTATAATGCAATTAAGTGATCTTATGAGAGTAGTGTGACACGACATATTGGACAAAGCCTGGTTTTTACCCCATCATTGACGGACTGGATTACAATCAAGTAAACGATGAGGGGACTTACAGCTTAAGGTGGGTTCCGAACCACCAGAACCTCAGTAAACGTACATAGAAAAATTTCCAGAGGTACGGCTCAGGGATCGAACCCCGGACTCTGAGGTGAAGTCCGAGGTTCTAACCAACTGAGCCACCTAGGCACTCTTATTATTAGAGTTTTATTAAACTTTTATTCGTGTAAACCCGGTTATACATCATAGCCACGGATTAAGCCAAGTGACTGATGAGATCAGAATGTCGTAAGTTAATGCAAATAATTTAACCTTTGGAGAACGGGAAAATTTTCTTTCAAATCGAGTTTTCATTTGACCAAAAATGTATGCATAATTTCAACAGAAAAGTTATTTCAAGTCCCCGACCACCCCCGTCCGCAACGTAAAGGCCAATATAAAAAAAAAACTTTTTATGACATTTCAGCGTTATAGTTTGGTATACCCATACTTTTTTGATGCGCTGAGTACGAACAAAATAGTGAAAAAATTCTGAAGGCACCCTTAACCTTGAAAATCACCATCCCAAGGTCATTTTTTATATCTTAACGTTATGGTTAGCATACATATGTTTTTTGAGGCGCTGAGTAAGAAAAAAATAGTGCAAAAAATCCTGAACGCAGACGTGACCTTGAAAATCGAGATTTCAAGGTACTGATGCATAATGCCTGCTATATCATTATGTCTGTGCGTATATTCTCTTGAGCCATTACGCGACAGCCATCAATAATGTGTTCGATGGATTCATTAGTATCTCCACATAATCTGCACCATAGTCAACCACGTCTTGCTTCAACAAGCGTTTGCGATAATTCCTGGTACCGACAACCTTGTTCTGTAACGCAATAACTAATCCTTCCGTCTCTGAATACAGAACACCCTTTCTAGGCCAAATATTGGATGCCTCACTATCCACTTAATTTTGATCTAACATTTTGGGGTGCTCACCATGGATGATTTTCTACCTCCATTGCATTTCTAATTCCACTATGATTTCTGCCCTGATATTCAGGGCCCCATCTGAGGAAAAATTTAAGAACGTATAGGCAAGATCCGCTTTACAGGTGCTACTGTAAAGCGCAATATTTCGTTTGCTGTTAAAGTAGTCTCGCAACTGTATAACTTGTGACTCACACAGTGTTTTGACATCTACAACGCCCCTACACTCTAAATGTCGCGGTAGAACTATCCTTTTAATCGCTGAATTTCTGTGGTACATCCGGTGCTTCGTCATTTCTACGCAAACAATTCTGTTCAATTTTTCAAGGTCGGTATTAGACCATTTTGTGACCCCGTAGGAGTACGTGAGGACAGGGATAGCATATTGGTTTATTGCCCTGATTCTGTTTGCCAAGTTGAGAAAACTCTTCATAATCAATTTGAGTCTCGTAGTGAAAGCAGTAGTTAGGCTTGTCTTAACTATCATATGCTGAATACCGTTAAATTCAAGAATACCCAGATATTTATATGATTCGCCTGCAGCCATTGCCTCGATGTCATTTTTCTCTAACTCTGCGAAACTCTAAAACTGCTTTGTGACATCAATCACTTGCTGCTGTTTCTGGGCTGAACTAGCGTACAGCTTCTGGTCATCCTTGTAAACAAGATGGGTCACTGGATGACCATCCTCATTATCATGAATTCTGAACCCATGAGACATGCTGTTTAGTATTTTGCTCAATGGATTTAACGCTAAACAGAACCATAGGGCACTGAAGGAGTCTCCTTGAAATATACCCGTCGTAAAACGTATTGATTTAGTTGTCCTTGGTTTCCATGATCAAAATACTTGATTATTGTACCCCAGAGCCTCATCGCATGGCTTAGAAAGTTAATAATGCGTGGGCAGATTTTGTAAAGTTTTAAGACTTCAAGCAGATAGTCATGCGGCATGAAAGGAAACGCTTGCTTGTATTCAATGTCTGCCATGTGTAACTTTCTTTAATGCTTACAAGCTTGAGTCATAGCAACAGCGTCTATAGTGACTAGATCTTTACAGCCTCGCGAGTTTTTACATCCTTTTTGTTCTTCTGTAAGAATATCATTCTCGTCGCAATGAGAATATACCTCATCTGCAATGATAGCTGTAAGACATTTATAAATTGTTGGAAGACAGGCTATCGATCGAAAGCCAGATGGATTTTGAGAGTCTGGTTTTTTTGGTAACATATACGTAGTATCCTGGAGTATAAAGACTGGCATCAGATCTGGGTGTTCAATGATCTTCTGAAAATACCTTGCCTACGCAAAATGCATACTCGTCAGGTACTTGCACCAGAAGTTGTGCACCATGTCCGGACCTGGAGCTTTCCAAATACTTGCTCTTTTCAAGACCGCTGAAACATCTAAAGCTGTGATGTTTGTCAGTTCCATTTCAGGGTTATTTCTTGTCCGTGCTTCCTCCAGTTTGAACCGCGCAGTGTCGAAATTGCATCTGGTCCTTTTCCCCCAAACACTTGACAAATAGTTAGTCATATCTTCCAATTGAGGGACTTCGGTGTGATGCTGGTTATTTGGCTCTACTCTCAGTTCACAATAGAACTTTCTTTCATCTGCCTGAAAGTTTTTAATTTGTTACCTTTGTGCACTACTTTTCTTGTACCGACGCAGTCTGGCAGTAAGAACATCAAGTCTCTGTCGTTGATAGTCTAAAATTTTATTCAATATTGCTGGTGTTAATGTCTCGATGTGCCGAGGGTGGATGATTTTAGTAACACGATTTATCAGATTTCTGGTTCTATTTCCTTTTTTTATATTGAGTTAATCGACCCAATTTGCACCTTACTTTGCTGATATCCATATCCAACCTGATCTTCCATGGTGGATCTCGATCCCTTGCTGGGACAAAAACTGCATTTGCAGTCCTAGTTTTCCGGCCCAACGTTCTAACGTTTGCCACAGATGCACAGTATACAAGAGTTTGCACCTCTAACGCATTTTTTGCGACGTTTAAATACGCAGGTAAAAACCTTGCTGTCGAGATGTGCTATTAGTGCACGCAGATCATTTATGATGTTCATTTTGGGCACAGAATTCCTTAGTGTTGGTTCTACATATCTGAACTCTAGTAAAGCATGACCAAAATTCATTTTAAGGTGCTGTAGTTTTTCTGGGAATTCCCTATCCACATCATTTTTATTAATATCCGGATGTGATTCTAATGGATCCGGTACATGATGTTCATTATCCCTAGCACCTATACCTTCAGCATCAATCAAGTCTTCGTTGTCCACATCTTCCAAGGCGAGTTCATCAATAGGAAGCTGCTGTACCTCTTCCATTTTGATAGCAGCTATTTCAACAGCCGAAAGCAGTCTGTTTACAGATATTAAGCGTTTTTGATCTGCTAGATTCTGCTCATTTATTTTTGTGACTACCTCTAGGTATTTAAGTAAGAAGAGTGTATGATGTTGTCTCCTCACACTTTGCCCAGGAAGAACATCCATTGCTCCGGCTTGACCGTTTGACGCGGCTTCCTCTAACTGATGTTCATTGCCGTTATTTTTCTACGCCAAATCAACCTGTTGTTTAATCTCTATTGCTCGGTCTTCTGTCACGTGTAGATTAGTCCTGATGTGCTTCAGCTTAGCGATAAGATCTCTTAGTGACTTTTTGTATATTAGGATACATTGCAGCAAATTTCGTTCTTAACTTGTATCCTTTTGCCATTTTCGATTCAAACATCGCATTTTCGTACTAGACACGCACCAATTCTCTTTCATTGCAGTATCCCAATTGATACTCTCCCACGGTATTTCTGCCGAGGTGTTTGGTTGCAAATAGCTAACGCTAGCCAAAGCATCCTCAGCAGGCACAGTTGATGTTCCACTGCTTACCGTTTGTGGCAGATGTTCTTGCTGGTCAGCTGCTTGATTAGTGAGATCTGCCTGTCCATCTCGCAGCTCACCATCGCCACCGTCCCGCATGCTGTGGCACCAGCTGTGGCTCCTGGTGCGCCCCGACGATCCTCGGGAAGCGACAAGCGTTTTAAAATCTTTAATATATTCTTCATTTTTCATTTATGGGTTTTAGTGTTCTACTTAGTCCCTCTCTTCTTCGTTGTCAGCCTATTTGGCATGGGAAACCCTGTCAGTATCAATGCTACCACCAACATAGCCGCCAAAGTAATGAGAGGAAAGCTCAAGCGCTACCGCGAATTATTATTATTATTACTATTGGCCTAGTATAATAATGTTACCATTATTTTTAATACAATCAAAATCAAGGTTGCCTTTATATAAATTTTATATGTATTTTATATAAGAAGTGCCTATTTTCTTAAAGAAATTCTATTTCAATTTCACTAAAGAACGTCGTCTTTTATAAAAGAAGCATAATCGATATTGGCTTTTAATATACATTATACATGTTTGACACATCAGCTTTATTATTAAGCAAACTCTAATTTGAACATATAAATTGAATTTTCTTAAACAATATTTTTCCAGAAAAATTGCGAAATTTTTATCTTTACTGCTATAATTATTATAAATATTGGTTGTTAAAGGTATTAATTTTATTCTATATATTATTAAATTGTTTAAACAACTTATTATCAATTATATCCTGTATATCATTGTGTTATCCTAGAGATGTCCACTTTTGTTCTTATAAATTTTGGAGTCTATGTTTCCTTTTTTATAATGCATATCGTAATATCTAAGCTTTATTACTTTAAAAATTTTTCAAGAATATTCTATCAAAGTAAGTTATTTTATTATTGTTTAACATTTACAGATTTTGCTTAACTTAAAAATTTTACACTAAGAACGGGTCAAACTTAGAATAAAATAAAACATTTTTGCAACATAAAATACCAAGCAGTGGTTTTCCAAAATTTTGCCCAAATTTGAGTTTGATCTAAGAATGTCCAATTTTTTGCCCCCTATGAATTGAGGACTTTCTTAAAGCATTGTAAGCCAAATGAAGCGATGATCTGATCTAACGATTAAAAATACCAATGGAATCGTCTCCGAAATACCCTTCGCAATACCACAAAAATAGTTTTTATTTGAAATGGGGACGCCTAAGGGTAATGTAATTGGTCACTTAACACTCTGGTACATGCCCAAAGCTGAAGCTTAGTTTATTTGCCCTGGAAGGTCGGGGTAATTTTAAAATACCTGCTATAATAGGTTCCAAAACTTATACCCTCTCATTACGATTCAAAGTGTACATCGAAGTGATCGTGACTTGTTTATAAGACGATAGGACGATAATATTGTGATTTTTAGTGTCGAAATGTGGTTTTGTAGCTCGAGAAAGTGGATTAAGATAATACTTCATGCGTGATGACTGTTTCTTCTTCCTTTAAATCATTAAGGTTAGTGATTTTGAAATTTACTTCAAATTCCTTATATATTTGGTAAAATTATAGTGAAATTTTTTTGTTATTCAGAATTATTATTTGTCTCTAAGGTCTCGGTACGCGATTGATTGTCCTTATGTATAAAAATGTCCTAGTCCAATTAAAATTATTCGAATTGGTAAAATAATACGGAGTGGCTAACACCACGTGACAAACGTGCCCCTAAATAAAGGTTCAGAAAAGTGCGGGTTAACAGTCTAAACTTTGATAAAGGTAAAAAATATTATAAATAGGCGCGAAATATTTTACATATTATCTACTTAAGTGGTCATCCACAAATTGCGTTAAGCGAAAGGCATAATTTTTTACAGTAAGCTGCCGATATAAAACTCAAGAGTATATGCTAAAGATTCTCAAGGCTCTGAGAAGCTCTGAGAAATTCTCCGTAGGGTACTCAGGTAGACATATTGAAAGGTGCAGGTATCTCGTTTAAATGGGTTGAAGGCTTTAAAATGTCCTTTCCGAAATAAAAATAAAAATACGATCATAAATAACAAGCAGAGAGGCTATTTCAATAGAGTAGCCGACACTCAAGGGTCCTTTGTTAAGCTTTCGAATTAAAATTGAGAAATAGATTTTCTTAATTTTAAAGTTAATAGCCTAAAACATCATAATTCGGAATCTACGGGTTTCGATAATTTCAGATATCTAACTTTTTTATTCTTTTATTTTTTAAATTGGAATTAATACAACGTTTCTCGTAAATGGAATGAGATACGCCAAAAAAGACAACATTTTTTAATTCTACTCGAAAAATGTATATTAGTATCTAAGTTATAATTATAAATAAGTATACTGAGAAAATTCATCAATTAAAAAAAGAAGTGTTGATAATTTGAAGAAAAATTTAAAAAGGGAGAGTCGGGTTAGCCACGGTCAACTACTTTAAATTACTCTGCCCGCCCGGTACGTGAGGAATGCAGTGGGTCCAATATAGAACCGTCGCATTACTCTTAAAAGGACCTCTAAAAGGACCTTGAAAAGGACCCAAATCTCTCCGACTATCTCGGAGACTAAATCATTCAAATCGATCCTGCAGATAGTCTCAAGCCGGCCAGGCTATTTCGCCTTAGTATACTCTGAGATTTCTATCGGTAGGGTATACTTCAAACGCTTTAAATCTATAAAGTGTTACGTACAAGTATTGCAATTTCATCAAAATAGATGTATTTTTATCCAAATAGATGAATTTTAAACAAAAGTGTTTAATTTTCAAAGAAGAAAGATTCTTTAGTCTTTTTATCAAATTACTTCAACAACTTTAAAACCTACAAATATTTGCTAAAGGAAAAAAATGCGTCTTGAAATTTTTTACAAATATTAGTAATTAAAACTACAATTTAAACGATTTTAAACATTCACTTTCTGGACAATAATTCTCAGGTTAAATACACGCGTATCCCCCTTTGATCCGGAGAGTTTCAGTTTCATTTTTAACCAAAAAGGAGGTAATTTCTACCAAAAGATATGAATTTAAAAAAAGGACGAATTTTTAAATGAAACAGCAGTTGAATTTTTAACCAAAAACGATGACTTTTATTATACCCGCGACTACTTTTCAGCTTTACAAGAGGAAACTAAAATTGATCGTCCTTTTTCTACTATGACACTTCAGGCTGTAGAGAAAAAGCTCAACAAATTCTTTAAGGCGTGTCTACATACTAGAATACAACAAAATGCAGAGGTTGTTTCACAGTTCAGGTTCTCAGCAAACTAAAAAAAAAGTCTTTTAACGAATGGCGGGTCCATTGTGGTTCCCATTTAACTTCAAAATAGGATGTATTTTATTCAATTAACGTGTCCATTCGATTCTATTGTCCAGACTTTGGCAGCAGCCGCTATGGACAATCCAGAGTATTATAACAAACTCGAAGATTCCACTACCACAACCAGCGCCTGTTT
This sequence comes from Belonocnema kinseyi, assembly GCF_010883055.1. Classification (NCBI taxonomy): domain Eukaryota; kingdom Metazoa; phylum Arthropoda; class Insecta; order Hymenoptera; family Cynipidae; genus Belonocnema; species Belonocnema kinseyi. The sequence continues at coordinate 10,650,255 of NC_046658.1, forward strand.
ACATGTTTGTAAACGAGGACCATTTTCTTTCATTAAAAAACGTATATTATAATAAATTATAAGCTGTATTAATTTATACGTTCAGTTGTAAAACTGTATAGTATTTGACGCTGATAACAGGTGAAATACCTATTAAATTACGTGCCAAGATGACGGAACTGTAGAACTGTGCATAACCTCACATTTTTGAATTTCTGGTATGGATATTCGTAGGATTTCTCTTTTCATTACCAATATTTGTAACTCAAAAATAATGTCAAATAAACTGAAACAGAGCAAACACAAAAACACTTCGAGCTGCCATAAATTCCATGGGATGATATTAATTTTAAACGTATACAAGTAAATAAAAATAATCGAAATCAACCAAATGGAGCGCGATTTTTTTTTGCAATATAATATTTAAAAACGTTGCTTGTAAGCACCTTCCGAGACACAGTTATGTAAATAATTTTGAAATATTGTTACATTTGTTTATTTCAATATTTGTAATTGATGTATATGTGATGCCACCCACAGCGCAAGCGCATTTTAGCTTTTTGTCCGCTACTCGTAGGCTATTATGTGTCGAGAATAAATCGATCGCGCGAAACACCCTTCTCAACAACATCACCAAAACGATTCTCGCTAGTGAACCTAGTGACTGGCACACCGTCTCCATCACCGTGCCCACAACTGGACCTCCCACCACACTCGCTTCCCCCATTAGTGTTTTTACAAATGCAAGGTACGCGATCCAAGGTACGTTGATTAGTTCCTAATATCTTCAGCGGGGTGCTAGTGTTCCCATCACTCCATGTTTTTTCATTGTAAGCAATGGGAGTAGACCACCTTTTTTGTTAATAAACAAAATGTTACGTTCGTAAAACAAATATTGAAATGAAAAGAATGTTA
>NC_046658.1:10651248-10669123 GCF_010883055.1 Belonocnema kinseyi
AAGGGAAGACATGTAATTGAACATGTAATTGAAATTGAATTAAATTTTTATTCACAAACATATAACATAAAAAATGTGAAGAACATTAAAAATAGTTTATTTAATAATTCGAATTGTTGGAAAAAAAAACTATTTTTCAGAGGAACAAATATAAATTATAATTTTATAAAACGTCTAAGATGTAAATATAATCAATGTATAACATCTTTCTTTTAAATACTTAAAAGGATATAATGATAAAAGAGAGCAACTAAAAAAAGTCTTTTTTATTTTTCACGGATTATTAAATAAATCCGGCCAATATCTAGGCGATCTGATGACGCTATGTTGAAAAACGGTCGCCATGATTTTTCAACTTTGCGTCATATGAAACACAGTAACCAAAATTTTTCGTAAAGAGCACATAAATGGCTATAGCATAAACCCCAATTATGAAAAATTATTGATTAATAAAAAAATTGTGAAAGTTTTTGTGATTTTCCGTTTTTTTTATCACTTTTTTTAAACATTAAGTAGATCAAACTGTTAATAAATATTAATGAAGAATCAAGACCGAGGTTCATTCGATTTTTTGAAAATTTCAAACCTGGCTACCCCCTTAAACTTTGTACTATTCAAATTTTTCTCCGGGATTTTTTTTACATTCCATTTATAATATTTTTAATTTGTTTTCGGCAATAAACTTTAAGAATCATATTTTACTTTTTTTCAAATTTAAATATCGTCGGTTAGGAGGAACAAAGGCTTATTTCAGATGATGTAGCAAGAAGGTAACTATTTTGAGTGGAGCAGCAAAAAGGTACCTATCTCGAGCGTAGCAGCAAAAAGGTAACTATTTCTAGCGAAACAACAAAAGGCACCTATCTCGCGCAAAGAAGCAAAAGTGTATATATAACGAGCGCAGCATCAAAAAAATACCTTTCTCGCGCGAAGCACCAAAAGGGTACCTATGTCTAGCGAAACTACTAGCATTTTCTAGCGAAAATAATAGTTTACTTTAACAAAGAAGTTCAAAAGATATATTTGAAATATGCAATTATTCTACACCTATAGTAAATTTTACAAATTTAAACAATTTTTTTATTTGTCAATTATATTATTTATTATAACAGAAATATAATTTTTCTTTTTTTTTACAATACATTATAAAAACTATAAGCTAAAAATATTGTTTTGTTTTAAAACACAAAATTAAAAACAGAATTTTTAATTCTAAAAATGTCTTCATTTAGATCATTTATTTATGAAATACAATTTTAATTTTACATTTGAAAAGTTTAATTATATTTCTAATTTTTAATTCATTACTGATTCATAAAAATTGTGGAATTCAAAAGGAATAATTCGATTATCAATAAGATATTGCAAATCTTTTTTTTTCTTCCAATTCTTGTTAAAGTATAGTATACCTTTTTACTGCTGCGTTCGAGATAGGTACCCTTTTTCTTCTTCGTTGTTGTTTCGCTCGAGATAGATACCTTTTTTACTGTCGAAATAGGTACCTTTTTGATGTTGCGTTAGAAATAAGTACCTTCTTGCTACATTATCTGAGATATGCCCTTGTTCCTCCCACCCGGCGATATAAGATATATTCCGCTTTGCCAGGATTATTATGCGCCCATATAAATCATAGTTTGTCTTTAGTATTCATAGAAAATGATTGGAAAAGTATTTCAAAGTGTTAAATGAGTAACATTGTTTTAATTTCAAGAATTTTTTTGCATGCAAATAACATTTTGATTTCTAAAAAATTTAAAAATTGATATAGTTCCATTGCTTTCTATGTAAAATCAGGGAGTATGGGACAACTAGCGCCGCGCTGGAGATTTTAGGAACCTAAAAAGCCTTCGCAATTTGTAATTTTTTTTCACATTTATGTTTTTGTAAAAGACATTTCTGTGTTGAAATGTTGTCACAGACTTATACTGCCCGACATGTCGAAGGCATTTTTAGTTAGAGTTGGATTTTTATTTGATCATTTTGCACGGGGCTGTCCCGGTATATACCATCAGTCACGGACGCATTTTTATAATGCAATCAAGTGATCTGATGAGAGCAGTCTGCCCAGATATATTGGACAAAGCCTGGTTTTTACCCCATCATTGACGGACTGGGTTGCAGTCAAGTACACGATGGGGAGACCTACAGCTTAAGGTGGGTTCCGAACCACCAGAACCTCGGTAAAGGTACATTGAAAAATTTCTAGAGGTACCGGCTCAGGGATCGAACCCCGGACCTCTGAGGTGAAGTCCGAGTGTCTAACCAACTGAGCCACTGAGGCTCAAATTTAACGTTTTTTATTATTATTATGAAATATTGATCAATTTAATATTTAATAGCTGAAAAGCTGTTCATTTTTTTTGCTTTTGTTTAATTTTGGAAAAAAATTATACCTAATAAAACATACAGTGATAAACCAACGTCACTTTCATAAATTTATGTACCTGTGTGATTTTGTTAATTTATTTCGAGGAATATTTGCAATGGGCAAAACGTTTTAGAGGTTATATTTGTGGAGGCAAACGGGAACCCCAGAACGTAAAATCGCATATACGTGTAATTCCCATCGTTTAAGACACTAGGCATGTAAAATACCTAGTGATTTACCGTAAAAAACTACGTAAATTACCTAGGGTATTTTACTTACTCATCCCTGATTATAAGTAAAACCATGATCCAACCAAAGATTGTCTTTAATCAAAACCAAACAAGATCTAGCCAATCGCAAGTGAAAAAAATTGCAGCCAAACAAAAACAATACCAGCTACACCGTCATATTGAATAAGTGATCGACTGGCGGTTGAGTTGAATAGTAACCAAGATTTTAGTGAATATTGTTTTTCCCATTCACATTTTGAGGTTTTTGGCAATAACTTCTTCCCTATGCATATCTGGTAAAATTTGCCAGTAAATAAATGAAATTAGGCTCAGTTTCAAGTAAATCTAAATAAGAAATCAATGCTTCAGCTCCAAAATAGTCGAAATTATTGCCTATTGAAAATGCCCCCTCTTTATTGATTTTATTAAACACCTTTTTTCAATTTCTCGTTTTCTGAGGATCAAACATGTATGAAAACACAAATTTTTGTTTTATAAGCCTCAATGCATTTTTTGTTAATTATTAATAGTAATAGAGTTTCGTATTTCTCTCAGGCGAATGCCAACATATCGGAAGATTGCCCAGGAACGCATGATGAAAATATACAACAAAGTTTTTCTATTTTAATTCGGCAAAAATGAGAACATGTTGGATCTTACAGGATAAACTGGAAGAACATTTATAAAGAAAATTTCGAACAAAAGTACACTGTCACTATATTGCCCGTTAGTATATGCACTGACTGCACAAGAAATGTATATGAAAATGTTAATGACGACGAGAACCAGATTTAATTATAGTATTACTATATGTAATTACCACATTTGTTAAAAAGTCAACATTTTTTTCGAAACTCTTAAATGTACTAGAGTATCTTACTTAAATTATTTTTTTATCGAATAAAAGAACTTCGTGATTCATGATCTCGATCGAGAAACTCGCTCATCGTTTGAGATTGGGTGAAAGTGTTGTTCAAACGTCTCGGTGAATAGAGACGTTAAGAGTCACCCAATTAATTTTTTTTTAAATACGGGCTTTTAGAAAATGACGAGACGGAACTTGTTTCTATTTTTTTTTCATTGGATAATTATTTTTTATAATAATCCTGGAAAATTGAACAAACGTCCTTAAATTCCATAAGTTCTCAAGAAATAATTCGTAGAAAGTTGGGAAAATATTATTGAAACGGTTTGAAACTTGATATACGCCCGAAATATATCGTAGCGATGCCTACGTCTCAATTTGTACTTTCGATTTGAAAAGTAAGAGATTTTCACTTTTTCATAATTTTTAGGCATCGCTAGGGTATATTTTGTGTGTATGTAAAGTTTCAAAAGGCTTCAATAATATTTGCAAAACTTAGACGATTTATTTCTTAAAAACTAATTAAATTTGGTGAGCAAGTTTCTTCAATTCCTTATGCTAATTCTTAGAAATAATCATCTGATCAAAAAACAGAAAATAGAACAAGTTCTATCTCGTCATTCTCCAAAAGTCTATATTTTGAAACAAAATAATTTTATGACTTAAAATTTCCGTCCATCGACACGTTTGGACAATACTTTCACCTGATATCCAGGGCTAAGAGAGTTTCTTGTTCCTGAGCCTCAATTTATAATTTAAAAAATATGTAGTTTTCATGAATTTGACTACTCTAAAATGCTCTATTTCTCTTGTTTATTATGACCGTCTAATGCCTAACCTAAAATTTCTCTCTCAGATGAAGCAGATACGCCTTCTGTCGACAATCGATGGAGCTACTACTTTTCTCTAACTGGCCATGGAATATCGAACAGTGCAACTTAACCACTCGCTTGGAAAATCTCACCAAATACTTAGTGAATCTGTTCCAAAAGTTGAAGAACAAGTGGCTTTGTTGCTTCTATGAAAAATAAATGGACACATAAGACAGAAATGTTGCTATCGTATGGATATGAAGGTTTTCAGGATTTTTGAGCATCATTTAAAGAGAAAGATATCGACCAAGAGCCATTGCGTCGATGAATATTTTGGTTTTAGGAATTTTGATTTTGTCCATGAAAAAGCTGATAAGGCCTCCAAAGCAGCCTAAGCAGTTCCCTATCGCACTAAAATAGAGAGCTTAATCGAACACGTCAAAAAGAAAAGAAAATGATCTGCATATCACTTGAAATTTGTAATTGACGGTGGATGATGTTTTCTGAAAGTATGTCTGTCTATCTAATCCAGTTAAAAAAGGAATCAAACGCATGGGTAACACTAAAAGTATCAGTAAGGAGTTTCCATAAAGCGTTTCAAAGAGTCAGGAGTTAAAAAATTATCCGTACTCGCAGTGCGAGAATGTGTTGCAACTGTGGCCATCAATACAAATAAATAATTTCGAAGACACTATTAAGACATATTTTCAACTAGCAAACACCATGTTGAGTAATCAGTCTCATAGTAGCTCACACCCATGCACGTGGTGTTATGCAACGAAAGAGCAAATCGAAAATCGTGGAACGTACAGAACGTTAGGTAATACAATTCGAAATTATGTGACTTGGCGCGTAGCAGGATCTGTGAAATTACAGGGAAGAAAGTACAATAATTGTATTTATCTTCCACTTTTCACTGCTCGTGAAGACAAAGCGATTCTTCAGATGTTCCCCCCACCTGAACTACATCTGATGCTGGTTTTTGTAAATACTTTATTAACAAATTTGTTAGCTGAACTCAGAGATGATGCTACTCGATGGGCCGAGCTATGCATCGTTCAACGTGAAATAAGTGTTCGGATTTCAAAGAAAATTCTTAAAAGCAACAGCTAATAAAAGTAGACTTACTACGTTGCAGAGGTCAAATAGAGTGCATCCTTGCGATAAAACGGCACTGAAAAGGCACTAGCGAACGGCACTGGACCGCCAGTGTCGTTTCAGTGATTCTGCTGATTTCAACACCTAAACGGCACTAAAATAAAATTGAAGCGACGGTCATATAATGGTCCTATTGTTTTGTCACGTACCAAGCGGGCAGAGTTATTTATAGTAGTTGGCCGCCACCAACCCAACTCCCTTTTAATATTTTCTTCAAATTATTAACATTCTTTTTCATTTATGATTTTTCTCATCATACATATTTTAAAATTACTAATTATATACTAATAAAAAATTCTGGAGTTGAATTCAAAAATATTGTCTGTTTTAGCGTATCTCATTCATACAAAAATTTAATTAAAAAGTCTTATTTTGAAAAAGCCAGAACTTCGGTCCTATTAGAGCTAGAGCATTAATTGTTTGTTATATTTACTACGAATTAAGTCTACTTTCATTTCTGTGTGGAAAATTTTAACAGCCATGCTTAGGACAGAAGTTATTGCCCAAAACCTACAGACGTTCGTAGGCTATAGCTCCAAAAATATAAGAGATAGAAAATTTATCTATGCTCAAGTTTTGTAAAATATTGTATGTAATTTAATTTTTGCAGAGGTATTTAGAACTTCGGGTGGAGTGGAATGAAAAATTTCAACAAAAAAACTCAGTTTTCCACTTTTTCTCCCATTTTTCAGAATTATTGAAAGCCTTCAGTTGTCGCAAGATGTTCAACAGGTAGAAACTTCTTGTTTATGCTAAACTAAATGTTGCAAGTCAATACAACTGCATTTTTCACTTATTTTAATAAAAATATATTTTTGGCTTAAAATGATTGTGAGACGTCACAGCAATGTAACCGAAGTGTAAGTATCATTACCCCTGTGATGTTGGCCCTACGAAGTTTCTTTTTACATACATCTAAAGTAGTATTTTATAAACTTTTCATCATCTTTTTCACTTTTTGCAAATCCAGTATTTTCGTTTGCATCGTTTCGGTTGCCATATTAGAGGCAAACCAAAGTTCCGAATCATTTCACCAAAGTTCGAATTTTTCAACTTTTTTTAGCATAATTTTGCGCTTCATTTGCATGATGAAACTCTTTAAAGTGTAAAAGAAATCGCAAATCGTATAATTTTGTTATATTTACCTTACGCTCAAAAGGATCAGAATGAAAAAGCATTCTAATCGCTGGTGCTATTAAACCTGCCTCATGTTGAAACATAGCAGCTGCTTTCTCGGGCAAATATGCCTTGGCTTTATGTACGCGCTCCTTTATCTCCTCTGGATAAACGCTGATTCTTTTTCGAATTATTGATTGCACTTCTTCAGAAAGTTTGTATGCATTAGGCCTATGACATAAACTATTCAGGATGTCGATCAGAGGTTTGTGTTTATCAAGAATTACATGGATCGACTCGTTTAAAACAAATACTCGCATTTGACAAGTTTCAGGATTTGCCCATGGTGGAAGAAAATTTGCTGCCTCAATCAACAAAAATTCACCGTCCGAATCAGAAATTCGTGCGATCAATCCACCAAAAGCTTTTGTGAGATTGTATATCAAGAACACTATAAACCACTCATCTCCAACATCTTCGTCGAAACGTAAAGTAGCATGAATATGAGGTATTATCTGGTCACCTAAAACAAAAGAATTACAGACATACGTCACAATTATTTTCAAAAGAAAAATCTCGAGGTAAGGGCACTCTTCCACTTATCATCGTATCAGAAACAGGCATCCGCTCATGCCATCAATTCTTTGTGTTTCCACGCACACATGCATCGATGAAGGATCAGATATAGATTCCCACATAGGTTTCTGTCTCATTTAGTCACTTAAATTGCCTATAAGATTTTATATAGAAATCCAAGTTTATTTCCATATGGGTTTGCATGTGGGGATTTTCATTAGGGGAGGTTAACTAAAAAATCTCACGACTTAAGACTAATTGAGGTACACTGAAAATAATTCATGCTGAGGAATTGTGAGGAATTCGCGTCCATTAAAATTTGATTCGAAGATTTAATTACTAATGAATTTATATGACTTGACACACGGCTCCAATTCATGCATGTCTTAAAGCGAGTTTCACGGGGAATCTTTGTATATTTTCACTATTTTTCCAGTATCTCAGAACGTTGTCGAGATTATTCAAATTTTTGTTGAATTCCTACAATCTTACGTATCTTTAATCCTTTTAGAGATCATTGAACATTTTTGATTTTTATCGAATTTTGAACAATTTTTAACTTGTTTTGGTCGAGGTTTTCGACGAAGAAAACCCTTTAGAAAACTATCAAAATGTAATTTTTCGCGTATCTCTCAAAGTTTTCGAGATAACTCAACATTTTAATTTTGTTTGGAATTAAAAAAAAAACTTTTTTCCTTTTCTCCTATGTTTAGAGAAACTAATAATGAATTTCACCTAATTTATAAATAACTCGACTTGAACACACTTATTTGTCCACTTTAACAACCGATCAAAACGTTGAAGGAGTGAAGAAAACATGGTGATATGGTGACGAAACATGGGTATATGGTTATGAAGTCGAAACTAAGGCTCATTCGTCTCAGCGGAAACATCCTGAATTCTCAAGACCGAAAAAAGCATGACAAGTTCGGTCAAATCTGAAGATTTTTCTCATTGTTTTCTTCCATTACAGTGGCGTGGTGCATCATGATTTCTTGCCAGACCGTCGTACGGTCAATAAGGAATGTGACCTTGAAATTATGCACCGTTTGCGTGAAGCAATACGAAAAAACGCTCCGATTTGTTGCGAAACAATTCATAGCTTTTGAATCACGATAATGCACCTGATTACACATCGTTGGTTGTTCTTGATTTTTTGGCCAAAAACAAGACCATAATCATGCCACAGCCCCCTGCGACTTTGCCCTGTTCCCAAAAATGAAAAGACCCATGAAAGGACGACGTTTTGCCACGATGGAGGAGCTAAAGACCGCATCACTGAAAGAGCTCAAGGCCATACCAAAAAGCGCATATCAGAAGTGCTTCGAGGATTGGAAAAAGCGCTGGCACAAGTGTATTATATCTGAGGGGGATTACTTAAAGGGTACATAATAGATATTGATGAATAAATAAATATTCTTCGTCAAAAATAAGAAGGCACATTTTTTTTAACAAACCTCGTATTCTCAAATTTTTACTATTTTATTAATTTATTATGGATAACAATTAAGCCAGAAATGTTAATACTTTTGAAATTTGCGCCTACTTGAATTGTCGAGTTATCAAATCTTTGTTACATTATCAACTTATCGAATCTTGCTCTCGATTCTCGGGAGCTGATTGGCTGATTCTACGACTACTATTACGGCATGAATTTAGCCGAAATGCATATAAAGCTCCAATCAGGACGGCTGACATTTGTGAGTTGTTGCATGGGCGAAGCTTACAAGTAAATAAATGAGCTTTATCGGAAAAATTCATAAAAAGAAGTCAAAGAACGTGTGGTACAGTGAAGATTCTATGTTTTTTATTGAATGTGTGCAAAATAATAAATGTATAAACCATGGGATATAAATGTACGATATAGCACTTGGTTACAACTCAGTCGGCGACAATAATGAAGACAATAATCACCTTTTTCTCGTCCCAGAAGATTTGGATATTTCATTTTTAACCCATTCAATTCAGAAATTTGTAATTAAGAAAAAGAAGGATTTTTTCCATTTAGCAAAGTTTGAATGTTTTTATAAAATAACAGATTGTAAATAAAATAAAATTTTTAGGCCCCTATTTCAACTTTAAACGTTACCATTTTAATTATTACTTTAGAAAAATGTATCTTAAGTGATATTGCTGATTTTTGTTTGTTTAAATAACAGTTGAATAATTATTTATTGAGGAAAAATTCGGGTAAATTTAAAAGTCATATAGAAGTTTTGAAGACTCAATCTATAATTGTCAGAAAATAATTTGGGACATTTGAATTGATTTTCATTTGGACAAATATTTCAAATTGGAATTTTTTTTTAATAATTTGAAGTTCGAAGACATAAAATAATTTTACTTCCAATTTTAAGTGTTCAGTTAAAAAAATAGAACTAAAAATGATAGCGTAGATTAAATTTTTTTAAATCTACGAATTTTATAATTTATTAAAGTTTTTCAATTATTTATTTATTGAGCGTTTCAATTGAAAATCGAAACTTTTTTTGTAAACCTGCAAAAACCGGTATAGAACCAGTTATTTTTTCATCGGTTAAAAGGGCCACCCTGAATTAATAATAAAAAAATTATATTACTAATTGTTTTATTTTAATTATAATTATTTATTTAAATAAAAATTCATAACTGAGAATTTACATATTTAAAGCATTCATAACTTTGACAACAATTGCATATAAATAACAATTCTATATAGTTTAGAACAATTATAAACTTTTAAATTCTAACAATTATTTAATAAAAATACAACATAGATTATGACAGAACATAAAATTTTAAATCTCAGAATGCTGATACAAATTTTTAATTCTACCACCATTCAGCTGCTAGTTTCTGTGAGGATTTTAGAATGATTTGTGATGATTACACATAAGGGGGCACCAAATTAAGAACTTATTAGCATGCTCCTGGATCAGGACATTTAGTGACCATCTTCGCTAATTAGGAGGGAAAATTCAGATTGATTCGGGACCCCGGTGTGACCAGTAGCTATGGGTTTTGGTTCCTTCAAGGAATTTGAATTTCGAATTGAAGATGGTTTATTTTGTTAAAGTGCGCAACGCAGACAGCCACAAAAAAGGATATCCTCGAGGACGTCTGTGAATAGCATTCTTACTAAATTTACATCCTGGATTTATGAAGAAAGGAAGAGACTGCTGTAGAGAAGGAATTGGAATAAGGATTGGCGACGTCAACAAGAATTCTACAGTTATCTTCTGCCGAGAAAAGTTTGAAACCTATATTTGATTAAAACTGTATGTTTTTTTGGATGGAATGCTTTTTTAATTATTGTAGGTGTAATTTCGCGAAAGATTGATTAAGAAGTTAGGCAATTATCATTCACGCTGGAGTTCCATTTTATCCTAAATGCGATCAGATTTTAATTATTTAAATGTATGTGAGATATGTAGATAAATGTTGATAAATGTCACTCATAACAGAGAAAATCGCCTTAAAGAAATTAGATCAATTTGGTTTAGTTCTACAACTTTAATTAACCAGTCCACGGAGTATTGAGTTTTCTTTAAATATAAAAATTTTAACTTGCCGTTGATTTTGAATAAATTTTAATTATTGAGAATTTTATATTTATTCGATAATGCCTTTGCATTGCTCCTTACAAACGAAAGCTAACAAAATATCTCGAATGACGTTCAAACAAAATGAAAATAATTCGCGAAAAAATTCGCCTAAGAATGGAGTAGACAGGAAAAATTTAATTGAAATTGACACGAACGGACAATTTTGGCAAGGGAAAAACCATGTAAATAATCACGTGAATATACAGCATGTACTAGCGAATGTTAAAATCAAGGGAAATAATAAATATGAATCTGTGAGTCTAACTCGAGGTGATAGGGAAAGTGATCCTATATAAATAATAAATGAAACGTTAAAATCAATCACATATACATTTATGAATGTACAAAAATTACAGCAGAAAAATTATCATAGTTCAGAGCTATATGATCATAAAGTAAAAATATATGTGCCAATTCCGCAATTTTATGATGAGTATCAGGGCAATACTGCTGAATTCATGCGGGATTTAGAATAATACCTAGAAATTAAAAGAATAATACGCGATCATGAATTACTCATAATAGAAAGTTCACTTAAGGCCATGTGATGAGTATAACAGCTGATCAAGTCACACCTAATATCAATATTCTTTCACTCATATTGAAAAATAAAAGTTTAAATAACGCGGAAATTTTTTTCAGGTAATGTTAATAAATATTAAAGGATCGTTTGTGGCCTTGCAGAGTTGGAGGAAGAAAAATGTTTATTTATACAAATAAGGATTATCGACGGACACATTTAGGTTTTACAGCAGAAGTTTGACTTTTAACTTTCTCTGACGGTAATCATGCAATCTGTTTTACCCACAGACCCCTAGAGGTTCGAAGTTATCTACTTGCTGCGCTAGTGCTGCTTTGACACAGCTGATACCAGACTGATACGTATGTCAGACCAAATGTGTTTATTTGCATTTCAAATGCAAACGTTAGTTTTTGCATTATTTGTGCATAATGTTCGTGAGCTATTTTTGTTTTTTTGCCCCACTTTGGTCCATATAAACCTCATAATTAGCCTATTAACAACATTGCAAATTGCTTGCAGGGTTTGACGACAGCACGGTCGGTATTTCTCCAAAATAGTAAATAAAAAAAAACTTATTTCACTATTCTAATTATTTAGGACCAGAGACATATTCTTGCATGCCTTCTATTTATCGTGCCAAATTTTTAACGCCATATCTCATTCCGTGTGGACGTAAGTTGGGAAAGAAAACTTCCACTGGTATTTTCTACAAAAAAAATTTTTTCCTCAAAATTTCCACCGGAACGAAGCAGAGACATGGACTGTATTACCACCACCTTCATTTCCCAAACTTTCAGAGCGATACCTCATTTCGTTTAGACGTAAGTTGGGAAAGAAAAATTTAAGACCAGGTTTAGTCACGTGACCCTCTCGTCACATGACCTTAAAGGTAGGGCTAGATCTTGGTATTTTGCAAATTCAGTAAAATGGAACGAGTTTGATGAATTTAAAGCTGAATTTCTGGAGGAACTTTTTCTCAATTCATTATAGGACAGAAATGGATAATGATTGAAGAAATTGAAAATTTGAATGAAAACATGGAAAGTTTGTTCAGTTTTTCTACCAACAGGTTCGGCAAGCTTATTATAAAAATCCAACGCTGACATAATACGCGCGTAATTATGTAAGTGAGACAACTTCCAAATAGAATACAAGATGCTTTAGCCTCGGTCGATCTTAAGAAAATCAATCTGATAATAAAAAGACTTGCTAGGCTAGATGGAACAAATAGAGAAACGGAAAGAAACAATATTAGAAAACGTGATTCAGGGTAGAAAAGAGAATGAAATAGACGATATAAGGGATTTGATTTAGAAAAGAGGTACGAAAATGAGGAAAGGTACAATGAAAAAGTAGGTAAACAGTAGTGGTAGACATCACGATAATAGATATAATAATAAGAGAACTGAAAAAACGAGAATGTGCGAGAAAACTCTGTTCAAAGATCGGTGCGCACCAGAAAGCTTCAATTTTCACACACAAAAAGTAACTTTTGTAGCAACTATTTCTTTTCAAGAATTCAAAATTTTTGACAGGCAAATTTAAAAATACCAGAATCGACCCGTACTTTGAAAATCAATGACGCCGCGGTGACACCATACTATGAAGCATGGCACTTACGTCAGCAAGCATCGTGGCACTTACGCCCGTATTCACTGACTTTTTTCCTAGACCTACTTTCGGGTCGATCTGGACAAAAATCTTCTACAGGGACACGAGTTAGGAGGAAACAAGTAGTTTAAGCCAACAAACCAGTTTTCGGCATTTTGTCACTTACGCCCCTATGCAGTGTGGCCCTTCCGATGTCCTTTGATAAAAGCTAAGTGTGACAATGAAATCATAGAACCAGTAGATTGTATTTCTGAGGATTTAGTTAGAAAATTAGAGCATACCAAAATTTCAGTTTCACCACATTCTAATACAACATTATATAGCGCGTTCGGTGGGAAAGCTTATAAGATTAAAAAACAAATTTGGTTAAATTTGTAGATTGGAAAACAGGATATAGAATGTATTTTATTAGTGGTTCCAAAACTGAATTTCGATATCATTTCAGACACAAAGTGGTGTGCAAACAGTAAAGTGGATATAAAATATTCTAACCAGACAATTATTATAAATAATCGGAAAATCAATCTTTTGTAAAAATGATGATATTGCGAAACAAGTTCAAATCTAAGTAATAGAAATAGCAGAGTATGAATTACGGAATAGAAGATATGATTCGGAAAAAAAGGACATAAATTATGCAAATAAAAGTATGTCAAATAACGAGGATCAACCGGGGAACAGGAATGTAAACAAAAAAATTAGAAATAAAGCAATAACAAGACGCTGATAAAAAAGTAATAAATAAAATAAATAAAAATTCTTATCCATTATTTAGGTTAATTAAAAATTTGGCAAGCATTCAAAAACATAGCGATGATACGGCAAAACTATATAAAGATTTATTATAGGGTAAATTAATTGAGAATTATTGCTTCAGAAATAAAAAAAATTTGCAACAAATCTAAAAATCTAACTAGAGAGCGTGCGTTGATTTCAAAACGAGCTAGAAACGTGATAATTGATTAAATTCGCGAAGATGTAGGGCATGTAGGCACTCCAAAAACTGTTACCAAATTTAAAAAAAAACTGTACTGAAAAGGGTTAAAAAAAATGCGAAAAAGCGGATAAAAAAATGTGATTCATGTCAAAAAACAAAACATCTGAATATGACAATGGAAGGAGAATTTCAACCGATTATTCCGGAAAACCCGAACCCGATAATTGCAGTCGATTTTTACGGGCCACTTTCAACATCGAGGACAGGGACTAGGCACGTTTTTCTGGTTAAGGACCTTTTCTTGAAATTCGTTACGCTCTATCTAATAAAAAATGCGAATACTCGGACATGTTTGGCAAAGTTGATCGGAAATTATTTCGAAAAGAATGGAAAACCGAAGCAAGTACTTTCGGACCACGGAACACAATTCAATTCGTAAAAATGGAAGAGTGCTTTAAATGAAGTGGGCGTAAAAATTTGTTTTTCTAGTATTCGTTATCCACAATCTAATCCGGTAGAAAGAACCATGCAAGAGCTTGGTAGGTTTTTTAGGACCTATTGATTAATGGACATAAAAATTGGGCAAACTATGTTCAAAAAGTAGAAAACTAGATAAACGTAGTCACCAACGATAGTACGGGAATAACACTTTACGAACTTCATTTTGGAAGGAGCCCAGAAGATAACATTTCTGAAATTTAAAAAATTAAAAATAAATCTGAAATTCTTCGGAAAATACAAAATTAAAATTTGCGAAAGATAAAGAATTTAGGAAATTAGGATTCACGCGGGATATTTGTTCCGTTGATTTTGAATACATTTTAATTATTGAGAATTCAATCTTTATTTGATGATGCCTTCGCATCGCTCCCCACAGTGGAAAGCTGACAAAACATCTTAGATTAATACTATTACGCTTATTATAAGTAAAAAAAAAATATTTTCAGTCAAAATTTAGAAACATTTTAAACTTTTTTATTATTTTATGCTTTTCTCCCATGCATTGAAATACAAATGTCATCCGTCCTGATCGGAGCGCCAACAGTCGGATTAGTTCAGTGGCCTGAGTGCTAAGAAAATCTAACACTCTATACACCTACACGGTCGGTGCATAGGGCTGTCTTTTATCTACGAATGTGCCCGCCATGTTGGAAAATTAGTCCACGTGGAACTTCAAGCAAATACAAGTTGTAACAAATAATAATTCTAACAAATTAAACTTAAATTATATTCAGATTAGAAAAAGTAAAAATTATGTCACGTGACGATTAGGATAAATAACAGTTAGTTTGATTACAAATGATTGTAGTTGCAAATTATGACAATTGTGCATTGTGATCTAAAAAATTCAGGCAAATGAAAAATATGGAAAATGGGTATTAGAAGTGGTTTTCGATCAAATGAAAGTAGAAGAAAATTGAGTGAGCTTCGATCCATTTCAATCATGTTTATCTTAAATAACGAAATAGCAAGAAACAGTATATCCATCTTTAGTCGCGTCAATCGCTTCGATCCTTTTCTAACATTTTGATTTGAATCTTGGTTTTTAAATGCTGCTTTTTCTATCCAACTTTACCTGCTTTTATCTACGCCAAACCCTTCTTATCCTTTGCTTATCTGAAATTCTACCTATGTACCAGAACAGAAAGCGTTAAGATAGCCCTTTACCATACCGTCCAGCTAGCACAATGTATTTCATAAGTTTACTCTAGGCATATGATTAAAAGTTTGTTTTAAGCACCACCACGGTATTCAGCCGAGAGCTGGTGTTAATCTGAAAAACTGCATACGCCCTAAGCTACTTCGCGGTAAAATTTCAGCATAAAATTATGTCTCACGACCGTGAGATAGGTGGTTACAGTCTGGCAATGGCTGAATACGATGGTCCGGCAAAACTCTCGTGCACCCGGTGGACATGTAGCGATCCAAGGACGACCACCTTTTACATTTTTTCCCGCAAACGTCTTAGCATCTTCTTGACACGCATGGATGCTTTTCATGCTATTAATCAGTGAAAGCTTGGCACTTCTAAGAGCGCCGGCGATAAAGACGATCAGCTTAACAGAACATTAAGGGTAGAACCGTCACAACTCCCTTATAAGGTCTCTGTACCTTTCTTTCTCCATGATCCATAGCTATGTTATTATAATGTTATAACCAATGTTATTTTTGGTGCGTGGGTCAGGATGAGAAAGAAAAACTCGAGAGGTGTACTGAAGGATTATATTGTTTCAACTCACAAATTACAAATTGGCCTTAAACTAAATAATACAGTCGTCCTCGCTACCGGAA
The DNA here is from genome assembly GCF_010883055.1 of Belonocnema kinseyi. Classification (NCBI taxonomy): domain Eukaryota; kingdom Metazoa; phylum Arthropoda; class Insecta; order Hymenoptera; family Cynipidae; genus Belonocnema; species Belonocnema kinseyi. Next base: position 10,667,321 of record NC_046658.1, read on the forward strand.
GTCGGGAGCGTCACTTCGGAGCATGGATCCAATAGTGCCCTCACTGCAATCGGTCGAATAGTTTCACTGCTCAATCTCACCACGGTTGTAGGGAGAATTGTTAGTCAGGATCAAGACACATTTGATGACGAGGTCGCGGCATTGCTGTTGGATGGTTCGGTCCTTGGTTTCTTGGCTGGGGTCGGTGATGTCGGATCAGTTGCTTGGCGTTTGGTATCAGATGAATGTAGTACTGTGTGGTGATGGCTTTGACAAACTATTCACGTATTTGGAGAAGGACATGTATCAACGTCATGTCCTGGCCGTCAGCAGTTGACGCCGAGACCGTTTCTGGTGACAAATTCTAAACGTTCTGTGGGGCTCAAGCGTTTGAAATTACTGCAGCGAACAATGTAGTGGGCGCCGTGACAATTATCGCATGGTGCAGATCTAGCTGGAATAGCTAGAGCCCAATAGTTTTGTTGTTGACGATAAGCAGGTGCTGAAGAAGAGTAGAAGCGATTTGGTGGGATGACACTTCTCGGCGGTCTCAACCCGTCGGCGAAAGGCAGGCTAGTTCTCGACGATCTGGAGCATGAACTATGGTATTTTTGTCAGCAGGTGCGGAAAACTCGATAATAAACATGGTTCGTTTCTCGAAGTCAAGGAGAACTATGACACGCTCTGCAGCTGTCATCTGGAATGTCTTAGCTCGAAATGTTACGACGTTAGCAAACGCTAGCTCACACGACATTGATTGATTCTCCCCATTTTTGTGATTCTCCACATTTTTGCTTGCTTAATTTGGGGTTGAAGGAGTGTGCACTCTAGATAGATAAAATTTTATGCATCTTGCTCACCCCTGGGGTGCTATTCTCTAGTATCCTTCTAATATTTTAGATTGCTAAAATGGCTGATTTTAGAATGGTTGGCGTAAATCGGTATTCTCGAGTTATAATTGGTGGTAAGAATGCTTAAATTTTAGAAGACTTTACGAAGAATGAGTCTATACCACTCTAAACGAGAAATAGACAGCTAAAGATGCGACAAAGTGATTAATTTTTCTAAAAATAGCCGCGAAACGAAATACGTCACACGTAGAATAGAGAAACATAGCCTAAATTTAACCTCACAAAGAAATACATGACAACACGAATGACTCCGGGGAGGGGAAGCACAAATATAAATCAATTATTATAAGCGCAAAAAGAATCCAGGAAGTCAATATGGCACTTCGTTATGCGATACATGCTAGGTTCATAGAAATATTAAAAATGGACTTTTTTGTTATTTTCTTAGAGTCACGGTAAATTTCTCTACTATTTGACCAAATTATAGGTAAGAACTTAGTCAGCGAATTTAAGGTTATTGCTTTATTTTTTTATGAGATTTGAAGGCATCTAGACTCTAATGAGCTAACATATTCCTAGCGTTTTACTTTCTTCTGTACTCGCCACGGCATCAGTGTACTTACCGCTCTCACTTCAAAAAACACATCGGCAACGTCGCACTATTTTCCATTCTATTCCGTTTGAAGCCGCTTAGAGTGGTTCTTGAGAATGCCGATAGCGTTCTAAACATTTGAGTGTTCTAAAAGACCGCTCTAAAATTTTAGCATTCTAAAATAGTAGATACTCGAGAATAGTACCCCTGATATTGAAGTCAAGGACAGCAAGCAATGTTCGTTGCAGATACTCGTATAGGTCCTTCCAGCGCGAATGTGTCGTATGGTGTTTTCGTCGACTAGCTCAAGGTCTTCGGAGATGCTATTAGGTTTGCCTCACTCGAAATAAACTGAACAATTGTCCGCGACATCTTAATAAT
>NC_046658.1:10669223-10672707 GCF_010883055.1 Belonocnema kinseyi
TAACTCACGCACTTTTAATCTTCTATCCTTCAAAACCATATCGTGGATTTTATTGATGATTTCGGGAGTACTTGCTTCTACGGGCCTTCCTGAACGTGGTTCCTCACTTATTGATATACGACCACGCTTAAATTCATTTACCCAGTTGTAAACCGTTGCTAAGGCAGCGCCATCTGTTGGTCATTCTAAGGACTTATTGAACTACCCTCGTATGTTACGTCCTGAATGCGACTCTGTGACACTATCAAGTATGTATAGGTCTCTCCAGTGCCAAGATGTCGTATAATGCTTGTGTCGGCGAGTTCAGCCTTCTCGGAAATAATAGTACGTTATCCTCGCTTCTAATGAACGTTGGCGAATTTTTCTAATTCAAACTCCATGCTAAACTCTCGAGTGTACTCCTCGACAATGGAAAAATAAGAGCATTAAGGTATAACTCGTTAAGTGTTTCCATCCTAAATTATTGTTTTTTTTTTATTCGGGTTAAAACTTGGTTAAATTATAGTCCTAGACTTATCTAAATTCACTAAATTATATGTCCATTTATTAACCGGTTGTCAATATACAGGTTTCTGAAGTTTTCACTTTTTCAGGTGTTTTTTCACTTTTACGTTAGTGTAACTTCTTTTGAGCCGGTGCCGAAAATTCGATAACGAACATGGTTACCTTCTCGAAGTGACGAAGAACCATGTCAGGCCTCGAGTGTGCAACAGAAGAAATTGTCGAGGATACAAAGTTCCAGCATATGCGACACGCCCTACAGCTATCATCGGGAATGTCTTGGCGCAAAATGTGGCGACGATATGTTAAGGTGAAATGGGCACAGTCTTGAAATGCCAAAATGAAACCGTCCGTGCGAGACTTCAATCCGGGTGATTTAAGGAAAGCAAAAGTTAGCTCACACGACATTGACTGATCCTCTACATTTCTGTGGAAGATGCTGTGCATCCTCTTATCGAGGAGCTGTTCACGAAAGTTTTTCTCTTGTGCTTTTTTAATCCGGGCTTTCAGGAGTGAGTACTCGAGATAGATAAGATTTGATGCATTCTGCTCACCTCTAATACTGAAGTCAAGTCCGACTGTTTCAGCAGCCTCCTTGGCTGCTTTGTACAGAAACGCTCCTTGGCCCACTTCTTCAAGATTCAATATTCCGCGACCACCATGACGGCGTAAGATGTAGAGTCGTGGAACAGACGACTTAAGATGCATGCTTTTGTTTATGTGCATAACATTTCGTGTCCCCGATATCAAAGGGTCTGAGCTCGTTCTTCGTCAATGGAACCACTCCAAACGAATAGAGTACTACCGAGACGGCAAGCATGTTCGTTGCAGATACTTTGTTCCTTGCCGACAGTTCAGAAGACCAAATCTGCCGGTCGAGACATTTGTGTCCCTTTATAGATGTCACATCCTGAATGCGGCTCTGTGGCACGCCCAGGTATGTATAAGTCTCTCCAGCGCAAAGGTGTCGTATAGCGCTTCTATCGACGAGCTCAGGGTCTTCAGAGATGCAATTAAGTTTTCCTCGCTTCAAATAAACCTCGGCGCATTTGTCTAAACCAAATTTGATTCGTATTTCCTTCTTATATCGTTCGACAATCTCTATAGCTAGATGTAGTCGCTCTTTGTTTTTAGCATAGCTCTTAAGATCATCCATGTAAAATACATGAATGAACTTGTAGTTTCGATCTGCAGGTTAGCTGCAAAAGTATCCTTCTGAATGGCGAAGTGCTAGAGATAGTGGCAATAATTTGAGGCAAAAGAGGAGTGGGCTCATGGTGTCGCCCTGAAAGGCACCTCTCTGAAAGGTGACCGTGTTAATTGTCACACGATTTTTTTTTCAGATAACATAGTAAATCTGGTTTTCAAAAGCGGCATCTATCTCTCTATGCACCTCACGATTTGCGGATGAACCTTTAAGCTTTCCAAAAGACAGATAATAAGTTTATGCGAGGTCGAATCGAAAGCTTTCCGGTAATCAATCCAGGCCATCAATAGATCACGCTGGTAGTATGCTGCATTTGTGAAGATGCATCTATCGATAAGCAGCTTCTCCCGACATCCTGCCACGCCTTTCTTTGAGCCGCGCTATTCATACATTTCTTGCCACACATGCTCAATTGCCCGAACAATCCTATCATTGAGTATAGCTGTGAATACCTTATACAGTGTGTTGAGACAAGTGATTGGACTGTAATTCTTCGGGTCAGCTAGGCTGCCTATTTTCGGCAGGAGTATTGTGCGCCCTTCCACCAACCACTCCGGAATTGGCTCCTTCGAATTTAAATATGAGGTGAAAATACGGGCCAAATGCTGATGGGTTGAAGAAAACTTCTTCCACCAGAAGGTTTTGATACAATCTGGTCCCGGTGCGGAATAGTTCTTCATCCCTCTTAATACTTTTTTCACCTCCTCGGTAGTGATGGGTGGGCATTCTTTATCAGGTGTTATGAGATGGGTCAGAGAGAAACTGTTGATTTTCTCTGACCCACCTCTCTGTCCGCTCTAGACTTCTCTAAGCGTCAGATAGTATCCGTATTCTCTCAAGAATATGCTGCCTGATGGTCAGCAGCTTTGACTTGTTAAATGTGTGATAATGGGTCCGAGTTAATGCATTCGTCTTTTGGTCTTGTGATCAACCGTTGGTTTTGTTTTACGGTTCGCATCGATCAAAGCTCTCGATGCATTATACACACAACAATTGATAGTCCAGAGGTCGGATTCTTCGGAAAAATGTCCACGAGGTGTTGATGTTTCTTCGGGTCATAAAGCATCGCTCTTCCTTTGTTGGATACCTGCCCACGATTGGCCTTAGTGTCGCCTCTCTTTCTCTTTTTCCGGCTTGTTCTTGTCGTGGTAGAGTAGGCGTTCCGCTTATATAGCCCCTTTTTTGGATTAGTTTGGCATGGTTTCGCAGACATTGATGCGAAAAGTGCGATAGCTCCGGGTGTTTCTCGTACCACAGAGCATTCAGTCGTACCATGTAACCCTGTTCAGGAGCTACAGTATCATCGTAGCACTATAGCAAATCGTGATTTAGTCGTTCCGTGCACCTAAAGGTTCCGAGATTCCGCCGGATCCATAGCATTGAATCCATCTTCATTGGCTCTCCCAGCTCTAGGGTGGTCGGCATTTTTGACCGACCTTGTAGAGCCCCGCATGCAAGGATAAGGCTGCGTACTCGGAGAGGTGGCCCGGTATCCCGGATTCACCGTTCTAGACACCTCACCCACGTTCCATTCAGCTTTCGGCACGGTTTTCACACCTCCGCTTGGGGGTTAATTCCTTCGAGACCACCCCTGGACGCGTTCGGTGACTTTTCTTAGGCCCTTCGGTTTGATTCTAGAGGAATCAAAAATAGGCGGTTGTCCTTGGGTCGCTTTGTGTTCTTAGGGTCCACGAGGCTTTTGCTGGATCGTCGTATTGATTCCTTTACAGACTGTAACCACCTATCTCACGGTTGTGAGACGTGGTTATGGCTGAA
>NC_046658.1:10672807-10701412 GCF_010883055.1 Belonocnema kinseyi
TTAGAGCAGCTGAAAGAAGAAATTAAAAAAAAACGACCACATTTGGCGAGAAAAAAACTTCTCTTTCATCACGACAACGCCCGAGTTCACACATGCTTCGTTACAATGGCTAAAATTGAAGAACTAAAATTCGAATTGGTCCAAGGAGATTATGTTGAAAAATAAAAAAAAATTTACCCAAAGAAAATTTTTTTTATACTTCATTCTAAGGACTTATTGAACTACCCTCGTATATAAAGGATTATCTCTAATGCTGGTACAAACATCTTATTCTACAGATTTAGTCCTCGGAACTCTTGACGAGGAAGGAAATATCTGCACGAACATGCTGGTTGTCCCAGTAGTACTCTATTCATGTGGAATGATTCCATGGACGAAGACCGAGGATCGCTCCATATCAGGTGATGAAAGTTTATGCACATAAACATAAGCATGTACTTTGAGCCTACTGTTCTGCGACTTTGCATCACAAACTGTCAAGGTGGTCGCGGAATTAGTAATCTTCTATTTCTTCACAATAGGATTATTCTAGGTACAGCAATTGTAGTCGCAACTAGACAAGACTCTCTTTTAAAATAAAATAGTCAGGAAACAAGAAAAATGAGGCAAATGAGCGTTTCTGTACAAAGCAGCAGAGGAGGTTGCTGATTCAGTTGGCCAGACGGTGTATTTTCTACTTTAGCATGCCGTCGCCACATTTTGAGCCAAAACCCTACCGATGGTAGCTGCTGAGGTTGTCATGCTCACCCGGAGCACCTAGGACACATAAGATCTAGTTGTCCGACTCATGCGGGCACGGCATAAGTCCAATGGCACGATGCGGCACTAAAAATGCTTTATTGCTATATCTGTCACTCTTATGGCATTAGCCCTAATACCACTCCACCAATAGCTCCTAGAAAAATAGAGTCAATTGTCGAAATATGCCGCATATATTGGAACTTCATATTCTCGTCAATTTATAATGTTTTGAACGCGAGGCTTAACATAGTTTTCTTGAGTTGCAACAGTTATACCTGCACGTTATTTTTAAATATTGAAAAGAGCCAGGTACACTTGCCCAGTTGTACCAGTGGCCACCGACGTGCACATATGGGCTTGTGCACAGTTGCTCCGTGCACAGTGGTGCACGAAGATTTTTGCCGAATGATCGTATTGAATCTATCGCAGACTGGAACCACCTACTTGACGGTTGTGATGCGTGGTTACAGCTAAAATGTTACCGCGATTTCGCTGGAAGCGTGTGATATTTTGTAGAATAACAACGGCTCCTGGTAAAATACTGCGGTTGTTCCTATGGCAAACTTTAACTATATATACCTGGTTCTGCGCAGTTTTTTTATGAACCAAGACGGAAAGTCTTTGAACAGGCTACCGGACACGTCCTCGGGTTACGCATAGAAGGTCCCTGTACAGAGGGTTACTGCAGAATATGACTAAAAAAAAAGAAATTAGCCGTCGCGGACAATGGTGAATGGATGATCCTGAAGGAAACACCCCAAGTCAGGGCATAAGCAACCATGCCGAAGGCTGCATGGTACCAGGGAGGGAGGTCTCAACGGGTGCCTCTGGTAAAAGTAGCTGCTCAGCTAGCTACCCTGGCGCTCAAGCTATAAAGCCTATTGTGCCACGCCCTTAACAATTCGCGCTTGGTAGTTGATCCCAAACCTCTTAATGAAGCCCCCTAGGGTTTGCTGTCTGAGTCTAGCTAATGCCGGGCACTGGAATAATACATGCATGGATGTTTCATCATTTCTACGGCATTGCCTGCTTTCTGTCGTGGGATTATGTCCCGTTTTCTGCATATGGTATTTCAAGTGGTTGTGCCCAGTGAGCATCTGAACTACTGTCCTTACTTCTTTATTTGGCAAACCCAGCATTTCCCTGGAAAACAGGGATTTTCCTTTGGATTCAGGAGGACTTGAAACGTGGGGATTTAGAGAAATCCACTATAGTCAGTTACCACATAAAGCTAATATGTAACAAAGTAAACTTATTTCTAATATTCACATTCCTACTTCTCATAATAACACCATAGTTCTACCTTGAATCTAAATTTTACACGGACCTTCTTCATTTATGTATATTCAAGCATATATAACCTAACTCTTAAATCACCCATTCTTGTTGCTATTATTAAAGTCACATTGCCTTGAAAAACTTGTTCATTTACAAACAGTTTAAAATGTAATCAATTTAAAATAATCTCTGGAAAATTTCATGTAAGTTATTAAATTGCTTCTAGCTATTTTATAACAAAACTGTCTGCATCACCTGTAATTTTCCTATACACTTTAAAATATCATGAAAAGAACTTGATATCAAGTCAAGTAAACATAAGTTGACAACAATAAATACCTAAAATAGAAGGGTTAATAATAAGAGTAACATTTTTTGTTTAAACTTATTGATATAAATTTATTTATTTGTTGTCAAAAAAATTCTTAACACGAAATAGAACTATTCGAACTTTTTTATATTGCCAAAAAAGCAACAATGAAATAAGCATTTATAAAAAATCCAACAAAATTTCTAACATAGTTGTTGTTTATTTCCAACTCCTTCTACACATATACATAATCAAACATTCATATACGTTCATAGATAATCATACGATTTTGAAAGGGAGAAAAAGTAGAAACGATGCAAGCAGAAGACTGACTTGTTAAACGATAAATATAAAATAGACATACATCTTTAAGGTATTCATTTTTAAATCTTGAAACTAACACGCGGCGTAGCTGAAAGCATCCAAAATATTACAATGAAATCATATAAATAATCAAAACAATAATAGGCTGAATACTTGTAGAAGATCTAATGGAACGAGTTCTGCCAAACAATAATATACGCATAATAAAAGTTGCGTATTAATTACCCCAAAATTCAGACACAGAGAGTTTAATTTTCACGTACCAAAATGGTGTAATTTCCACCTCAGTATGCCGCAGCCGAATAGTATAGTAGTATAGTGGTGTACACCATAGTCAGAAAGTTACCAATGATTAGTGCAGGACGTGTTATGCCCATTCTGAGAGCCTAGTTCATATACTATCTGCATGTCCCACTCAGTCGAGACAGAAATCGATGGGTCCTTAAAAAATACCTATCTCACGCGGGTCTATTCTAAATCCCCTACCTGTACCGGACCTCATTAAATACAACGTATCTGCAACGTGCAGATTCTAAACCTCGTAACTTCACTAAGTCTGTTCAAAAACGACGTAACTCGATTTTTGACGATTTTCCAAAAAAAAAAAAACGTTCTATAAAATCTAATTTTCAATTCAATAAAAAAGCGAAAAAAATTATTTCTAGGTTACCAATAGTAATTCCAAAATAGCAGCTTATCGCCGCCTTGGAAAAATCGTGACGCAGTCAATTATGGGGTATCAACATCAAACAATTCATTGACCATCGTAAACGAAGAAAATAACAGTTTATCGACAACCGCCGAATTTTCCTCCACAGATCATTTGCACGTAAGTAACTTTTAAAACGTCAAAATAAATACATTGAACGGAAATAAAAAATAAATACACAAAGAGAATATCTTATGTCTGCTGTACTTCTAGTTTTTCAAAAGATTCATGTACGTAAGTTCCTTTTATACAATTATTACAATTTTTTGGGATGTTGGCCTTATCGAAAATACGAGTTATAACAAGAGCCTTTTGGTGAGGATGTGTTTACATTATTTAGAACATTCTACCCAGCCCCCTGCTTCGATGTTGAATTACTAGCACGATCAAGCGAAGCATGGAGCGCAGATGGCGGTGGATTCTTTCCAGTCTATGTTTATATGGCAAGAATAGGAAAGATTAGTCAAAAATGAATTCGATTGATATTTTTCGCAATGAAAATCAGTTCTGTGGAACAAATTAAACTTAAAAATGTTTGCAATGTTATTAATATAAAATCTTGTACTAAAATTACTAAAATGGGTTGTGGAATGCTGTGTATTTCCCCTGGATATAAGTCAGGTTATGACAGCTACTTCGAAAATTGCACCTCCTTTATGCGCCAGAAGTGCGTAAGAAACGTTTCCAGAGAATGGAGTCACTGTTCTGCGAGTTGTAAGTCTTAATATAAAGTATTTATATTTACAATAATTGATTGTTGTTCAATTTTATGGCAATAATATTATTGTTCTTTTTATTAATTGAATTTTTATGGTCGCATCAACTGCCAGGGTCATTAGCGACTGTAATAAAGGGGTAATATAAAAACGGTAGAGTATCTGTGGGGCATTATACCAAGGGACATAAGCGAAATCTTCTGGAACACACTTCCAGCCTCGCTTCCAAGGCTCAGTGTTACAACATGAGAAAATGACGATACCGTTTGAGCCAAGATGACTCCCTAATACTATCGTTGTTTATATAATAATTAGAAATTAATGTAACCATAGATAGTAGGTTAAAATGTAACCTACATTTTATTTTGGAATGAAACGATATCTTTATATCAAATCAAATTTTCGTATAAATATAAAAAATTAAATAGGAACTATGAATATAAATAAAAAACATTGAACATTTCAATTTAAAATGATATATCTTTATTTTATTAAATTATTTTGTAGCTATACATAAAAATGTAAATAAAAACTATGTATTTTAATAAAAAAGATAGAATATTCTATCTCAACCTGAAACCATATCCTCATTTTTTGACATTCTTTCGAAGAAATAAAAAAATTAAAAAAATGTATTTCAATAAAGATTAGAACATTCTACATTGAACTAAAAGGTGGTACCACTTGTCAAGAAAAGACAGGGAGCTCTTGTCAAGAACGTAGAGGAGCACAGAGGGATCACTCTAATGCCAGTGGGCTTCAACATACAGTCGGTTAAATAAGTGCGTGGTCACTGTTGTGAGAAAATGAAAAGACTTAATACGAAAATTCTACCAAATATTGTTTTGTTTGGTCGAAAACTTTCATGCAAATACATTAATAGCAGGTCCAATCACGTTCAGTGTCTATAATGGCTTGACATCTTCGAGGCATACTTTAGACAGAACCGCGATTTGGGAAGTCATCAACATTTTTCATCTCTTTGAAACGATTCACTCACTCACTCACAAACTGTTTTGACTTTTGCATATATTTCACAGCAGCCGCTTGGGTCATTTTGGGACCTTTAGGGTACGAGCACAAAAAAACTGCTTCAAAGCGCGAAGCGTATGCGGCACTCATTTTGGAAAAATGCTCGGTTCGTATTAAAAAGAACAGTCAGTCCTATAGAAAAAGTTGTTAAACCATGGTTTTTTGGTATAATTATAAATTTAATTTTGTTTCTGGAGTTGAAAAATAATTTAATAAATTTTCTCCATGTTACGATCAAAACGTATCATATTTTCCGCAGCTAGAAAAAAATACTTTTAAGATATTGCAAACTTTTTGGTTCTCTCGATCCGCTTCAGCCGCCGTTTTCTTCGAATGAAAGAAGAAAACCAACACTTCCCGCAAATAACGATTATTTGGCACAAAATCAAACATTTTCACACAACCAAAAGTATATGACGACAAAATAAAATCACTAATGTGACAACACGGTCTTTTTTACCGTATGTCTAAGCTTGGTTCATGAAGTTTTGAATGTCAAAATCCACCAGCACTTATTACTGGAGCCATCTATTGGCAAACAGCGGGAACTTAGTTGCGCATTTAATAATAAAGTAGAAAAGGAATTTTAAAGTTAAGTAATATAAAAAAATAATTAGTCATAACTGATTATTTAAATGTTATTTGATAAATTGTGTTTTTTTTACATTTAGGCAAAAGTCTTCATTTTCATTAAATTTTAATTTCAGAAAGTTCATTCTATTCCTTGAAAGCTTCTTCACAATTCTGTCAGGTACGTTGTTAATAAATATTGTAACATTATTGATTTTTGATTTAACTATTATTTTCATGCATATTTTTGATGTGTTTTCTGCTAAGATCTTCAGAAAATAGTGATTTTGTTGTATTTCCAGTTCATGAGATGTGTAATAATTAGAAAATGGAACTTCATACTGATACATATGTTACGTTGTTTATTAATAGGTAAATTCCAAGCGAATGTGTTTGGGAACATGCTAGTTCAATTTCTACAGTATTATATGACACATTTTAATATTTATTCAGATTTTTTGTTGTGGTATATGTGTCAGGATATATGCTGTTTCAAACTGATGGATTGTGGTTTTATCATTTTGGCCGAACCCAGGGTGCACCAGAGGAGGCAATATTCAACTCTTGAGGGGAATGAATGCAGACTGGTCACAAAAGTACGCTAGGTTATAGAATCAGTCAATGGTCTTATACTAAAATAGAAAATCCTTAAACAGGTGATTTCCAATAGTCAGATTCCGTATATTGGGCAGGATGTGCGCATCGCTTGTGCCTTGTGTAATACTTTCCGCCTACCAAGAGTGTTATAATCCAAGTGAATTACTAATGGTAGACACCATGTTGCGCATAGTACACAAAGAAAACTCATTACATAAAAATGTGCAGACAGAAGCTTAGCCGAAAAAGATAGTGTTCTAGCGCTCAGTAAGGGCTGAAGCTTTGCCAGACTTCCCGAGGTTAACTCTTAAAGAATCGTTGGAAATAACTTTGGCCTTTTCCCAAATAAAACAAGCATAATCATACACAAAAGAACATTTGATAGATAAATATTCGTTTCGGTTTTGATTCCTCTAGAATCAAACCTAAGGGCCTGTGACAAAGCCACCAAACGCATCCTCGGGTTGCTGATAGAGGGCCCCTATACCAAGGGTTCCTGCTGAATATAGTTACCAAAATTAATAGGCAGTCGCGGACAATTGTCCAGTGATGATCCCGACGGAATTAACCCCCAAGCAGAGGTGCGAAAACCGCGCCGAAAGCTGAATGGCACCTGGGATGGACGAACCAGTTTCCCTAGCTTCTCGTGGAAATAACAATAATAACACCAAACATAGTTGTAGTAAAAGCGGTTCAAAGCAATATAACACGTAGAGCTCCCGACAATTCGCATGTGAAATAAAAATTTGGATAGTAAAAGTTCAAATAGTGGTATCGGTGTATCGTGGATATATACGTTAAATAAAACCGAGTTAATCAATGAAAAAGATGAATATGAAGGTGAGACCTCGGATGTCGCTAAAACCGTTGTTGAACTGCACAAAACGTTAAGAAGTTTAGTTGTAATTGCCAAGACGATTTCGGATAGCAGTAAAAGTAGTAATGAATCGCCGGAAAATACTGTTAGTGAGGTAAAAACTGAAAATAAACAAATAGCAGTTGTCATTGACGAAGAAATGGAATCTCTACTAAATTCGTTAAGAAATTTCGATAGGAAAAGCGACGATTAAGATGAGTATATTGAAAGCTTGGAATAACATTTTTTGGTAACGGGAATTACAGATGGAATAATGAAAGCAGCCGTGTTGTTGACAAATTTTGGCAAAGACGTATACAATACATTGAAAACAGCTTGTCCAAGAGATAAGACATTAGCCTTATTATCTTTCGTGGAAATACAACAATGGCTCAGGGAGAAAGTAATACCGATTACTAATATATCCGTACAAATAAGTACGAGGGTTGTCTGAAAAGTCTCCGACCCCAGTCTGAAGATGACCGCACTCATCTACATAAGTTGGGTAATGTGTTTGCGCATGCATTGGGAGATCCAAAATAAAATTTCAGGCATTCTGGACGCTTAGTTTTTATTTAACAATCGTATAAGTGAGTCTTTTTAAAGTTTTTTCTGAATTTGGATAAACTTGAGTATCGTGCTGTCATTAAAAATTTATTTTTGAAAGACAATATACCTACGAAAATCAAGGAGGAGTTAGATACCGTACATGGTGACTCTGCTCCATCATTTACGACCGTGAAATTTTGGGCAGCAGAATTCAATCGTGGCCGTATCAGCTTGACTGATGATGAGCATTCGTGGCGGCCAAAAACTGCGACAACCAGCGATTACATCGAAAAAGTTCACCAAATGGTGCTGGACGATCGTCGAATTAAGGTAAGAGAGATAGAATAGGTTATTGTAATATCAAAAGAACGCATTTGTCATATACTGGCTGCAGATTTGGGTATGCGTAATCTATCTGCACGTTGGGTGCCGCGTTTGCTAATTTTGGTCCAAAAACCCATTCAAATGAACATATCCAAGGCCTTATTGACGCGGTATAAGAAAAACTAGTCGGATTTTTTGCGTCGATTTATAACAGTAGATGAAACTTGGATCCACCACTATACTCCTGAAACGAAAGAACAATCAAGACAGTGAATTGCAAAGGACGAATCTGCTCCGAAAAAGGCAAAGACGGTTTCTCGGCCGTGAAAGTTATGGCGACTGTTTTTTGGGATTGTCAAGGGATTGTGTTGATCGATTATCACCAAAAAAGTAAAACAGTAACAGGAGAGTATTACGCACCATTGCTTGATAAGGTTAAGGCATACATTTTAAGAAAGCGATCGAATTTAAAGAAAAAAAAAGGGCTTTTTCATCAGGACAACGCACCTGCTCACAATTCGGTGATCGCCATGGCTAAAATTTACGAATTGCATTTTGAATTGGTGCCCACCCACCGTATCGCTGAAATAAGTGTATCGACTTAAAAGGAGACTGGATGAAATTATTATAAGAAGTAAGAATGATGTAGAACATTTAAAAATACTTTAAGAAGTTTCATCTCAATTGTAAGCATGTAGATAAACTTTAGAAAAACAAAAATGTGAATTTTTGAAAAATGAAATAACGTACCTCGGTTATCGAATAGACAATAATGGAGTTTACCCAACTGATGATAAAATAAAAGGAATCGTGGAAGCATCGACATCTACAAAGATCACAGAATTACGAACATTTTTAGGCTTAGTAAATTTGTATGCACGTTTTCTATCTCAATTATCTACGATAAGCACACGTGTTTTGGCACATTTCAACCCAAACTTGTCACTAGTTTTAGCATGCGATGCCTCCGCTGTAGGGATGGCTGCTGTATTATCACAAGTAATCGATGGGGTAGAAAACTCAATTGCCTTTAAATCAAGGATATTGTCAGAGTGAGAAAGAGCATGGGCACCCATTGATCGGAAAACGGGATCAATTATTTTCGTATTTACACAATTTTACATATATATTTATGGTACTAAATTTATACTGAAAATTGACCACAAACCACTGATTCATATTTTTAGTCCAAAAAAGTGTATTCCTTTGATTGCCGCTTCAAGGCTTGAAAGACGGTCTTTATTTTTATCAGAATTTAAAGTATAAAGATGCTCTTTCTCGTTTGCCATCACCAACAAAATTAGGGAATCCTTCACAAGAATTTGCAATAGTGAAATATTGTAATTACATGACGGATTTAAATTTTAAAATGCATCGGGAAGTAGTTAAAAAAGAAACAAAAAGAGGTCCAGTCTTGCGCAAAAATATAATTTACATACTAAACGGGTGGCCAATCAGAGCTGAATTAAGCAAAGAAGAAGAAAAGTATTACGTTTAAAGGGGCGAGATTCACGTAATTGAAGGTTGTTTATTTTGGGGGTATCGAGTAATCATACCAGTAAATATAAAAGATGACGTTTTAAAAGTTACATTTAAGCCAAATGGGTATAGTAAAATCTGAAAGCTTAGCTCGTTCCTATGTTTGGTGGCCTAATATTGGTCAGGACATTGACTGTGGGAACATATACATGCAGATTTTTGGGGTCATTTTTTAATAAGATGTTTTTAATAGTTGTATGCACTTAATCTAAATGGGTCGAAGCTCTTTATATGCCCTTAACAGATAGAAAGGACGTATAGTCCACTAGAATCTCACTCTCAGGAAATAGGAGATTCTATAGTTATTAAATCGCGATATAGGCGATTACATATTGAACGTCAGCGAATACCTTGTCCGACTCGGTTTGAGGTACATACATTTTATTATCGATTTTCTCTTCGTACGCGTTCGCCAGCTGTGCAATCCAGCGCGTCATGTCATGTAAACATGACGTGACGCGATTGAGTTTCTTGGTATTCTTGTTCGATTCCTTGTAATGAGTTGAAATTTCGTAGCAAGAAATACCGACCTTTAAATCCATTCATATTAGATTTAAATGTCTATGTCTATGTCTTTTCTTTTCTTTAGATAATTCTCGATTACTGTAAATCTTATTATAGATATAAACAACTAAAATCCAGTGCTCCAAGGGAGAATGTTTTTTGGTTGATAGTTTCTTTTGAAATCTCTTTTTTAGGGCAGATGCCCATCCAATCAATAAAATTAAATAAACAAAGCTGTCGTATCTCATTAGAATATTTTGTATACATTCATTTAAAGCAGATTCAAGTAGGGAAAAGGTGATTCTGCTGAGCAGAATCACCCATTGTGTCACGGGTCATAATGATGACAAATCGTGATTCCTAATATCTCATTAGAGATTGGTTTTAAATACAGATTCACTCTACTAAATGATCGCCGTGATTCAATACAATTTTCCCACTGGTAGATTGAATAATCTATATGATCTCGCAACCAGAACGATAATGCGTCAATACGGATAATGGCCCACAACTCACCAGCGAAATTTTTGAAAATTTCTAATCTGTAAATGGCGTACGACATACACTCTTACCGCTCTATCATCCTGCTAGTAATGGTGCCGTGGAAGATATAGTAAAAACATTTAATAGTAAAAAGTTCTTCTTTTATACTAAAAAGAGAATTGAGATCGAGATTGGATCTACTGAGTCAGACAATATAGAGGAAATGCTAGTACAGGATCGTGAGTGAAGGGAGAGATGGTGGAAAGATATCAGTTACAGTATATTTAATCGATGTTAAAGAAAAAATTCCAAAGAGACATGTAGATGAAATTGAGAAAGGCAAAATTGTTACCAACACTATCAGCGCTGTTACTGAGAAATAGGCGGAGCCAGAAGTTAGGCAATCTGATAGAATTAAAGCGAAATGAGAAAATCCCACATAAGCTGTAAATACCTTGTAAATAGTAGACATAAGAATTTATCAATAATATACTTATATATACGAAATATGAGGACTAGGGATATCAGGTACTTTTAATCGTGCCCCAGCCAGTCGATCTTGGGTCTTCACTCAGGAAACGTAAACAGACTGACATTACAGACTGATCATCCACATTTCTGTGGAAGATACCGTGCATCCTCTTGCCGAGGAGCTGTTCACGGAAGTTTTTCTCTTGTGCTTTCTTAATCCGGACTTTTAACAGCGAGGACTCGAGATATATAAGATTTCATGCACTTTGCTCACCCCTGATATTGAAGTCAAGGCCGAGTGTTTCGGCATCTTCCTCCGCTGCATTGTACAGAAACGCTCCTTTGCCCATTTCTTCATTCTTTTTGGCCATTTTAAGAAAAGGTTTCTGTTCATTCGTGACGTTCAATATTTAGTATTGTGCAACCAGCTTGACGGCGTTTAGCACTTTCGTCGAGGAGATGAGGGTCTTCCGGGATGCCATTAGATTTTCCTCGCTCCAAATAAGCATTGGCGTATTTTCTAACTCAACATCCATTCCAATGTTCTTAGACTATTCCTCGACAATCTCAAGAGTTAGGTGTTGTCGCTGTGAAAATGAGCTGAAAAAGCGGGCCAGATGCTGGTGGGTTGAAGGAAATTTCTTCCACCAGGAGGTCTTGTTACGATCTGGTCTCGGAGCTGAATAGTTCTTTATACCTCTTAATACTTTTTTCACCTCCTCGGTAGTGATGGGTGGGCTTCTTTGGGTCTTCTACCAGTGAATGATGAACTTCGTAGACTTCTCTCCAAAATACTTCGACCTCATTTGGTTTGGGTGGATGGTCGACAGTATCTAGAGGGTCTTTGAAGTTTTGTTTTACGGTTTACATCTGCCAAAGCTCTCACTACATTATACACACCACAACTGATAGTCCAGAGATCAGATTCTTTGAAAAAATCTCCACGAAGCTCTTCATCCAGTTTAGTCAGATTTTTGCGCTTGAGAGAAACCTGAATGTTGATGTTTCCGCAGATACTGAAGCATCGCTCTTCCTCTATTAGGGTCCTGCTTGCGGTTGGTCTCAGTGTCGACTCTCTTTTTCTGTTGTCAGCTTGTTCTGGCTGCGGTTGAGTAAATGCTCCGATTATTTAACAACTTTTCCGGAATTCTTCAGCACGGTTTCGCAATCAATTGTGCAAAAAATGCGAGCGCTCTGGGTGTTTCTCGCACCACAAAGCATGCAGTCGCACCATGTAACCTTTTCGTTCAGGGGCCATACTGGTATCATAGCACTCCAGCAGATCTTCCCTCAGTTAAATCGTCACTCAAAAGTATTGAGATTTTGCTGGTCTATTATATTAACTCCGTCTTGGTTGGCTCACCTAACTCTAGAGTAGTCAGCATTGTAGACCCACCCATTGTCGGCAGCCCTGCGCGTTCGATTGTTTTGAACCGCACTTACTGCAACTATGTTTGGTGTTGTCATTGTTGATCCCACGAGCAGCTAAGGAAAAGGGTTCGTCCATCCTTGTAGAGCACTGCGTGGAAGTATAAGGCTGCATACTCTCAGAGGTCGCCTGGTGCCAGTCAACTGCGACTGCTTATTAATTATTGTGGCCATATTCAGCAGAAGCCCTCAGTACAGGGACACTCTGCTTTTGCAATCTCAGGATTAAATATAATACTTACACTCGGAATCCCATTACTTGATGGTATTGCCAATACAAAACAGGTAAAAGAACGGTAGGCTTATATACACATGATGCACCAGTACTGTGGCATGTGAGATGATGTCAATAATATCACGATTTAGAGACAAGATATTGCCAGAAATAATGTGATCGCCTTATAGATGCTATAAATAGTTTTCAGTTGGTTAAGAACAGCTTATAAGTAGTTTTAGATTTTCTACGTAGTCATGAGATGCAGTGTAGGTTGCCTCCTGTAGAGTACCATGGTTTTACCGAAATAAGATCAAACCAGAATCCATTATTTTTACGTATCATATATTCGAACATAAATATCACATACAAATTGCTAAAAAAGTAAGCAAATATGACATAGAATACTGTAAAAATTGATCTAGAATGTTTCCAAATACATTCGCTTCGAATTTATTTATTAATGAATAACGTAACATACATCAGTATCATGTTCCTTTTTTCTAATAATTTCACATTTTTTGAACTTGAAATACAATAAAATCACTATTTCTTTAAAATTCAAGCAGAGAAAACATAAGAAACATGGATTTAAATTGACATCTTTCTTAATGATCGTTATATGATCAAATATATTGATCAAAATAAATGTATAGACAGATGCCCAGAATAATCGCGTTGCATACTTTATACGTTATATACATAGACTGTTCTTGAGCAAGTTTGGTGCATGGGGAAAATTAATATCATGGTCAAAAGTTAAAGTACCTGCTGCGTTCCTGGAAATCCCATGTAAAGTGATATCCTAAAGGTATTATAAAGATATCCTAAATAAAAGAGGTGCACAAAAATACATACAAACCACTTGATTCTACAAGTTTTACTTAGCGAGATGACGTGTGACGTCAGACGCCATTCAAGTCTCACACCTTTTCCAATGATTTTCTTCATCAGATTTGATTTGACTGAAAATGTATCACGTTTATACAGCAAAAAGTGCTTTGAAATGATATAACGTAACCATAAGGATACCTCTCTAATTTTGGTTATATTTTGTTGCAAATAGAGACTTTTAGTCATCGAACCCTAAATCGTGCAATATTGATCTCAAACCTTATATTTGTCATAAAATAGAGCTTGGTAAAGGCATGCAAAAAAGGGTTGCTTGGTCACATCAGATATGAGAAGGAACTATCCCAGATATAATGAGAAAATTCATCAATTAAAAAAAAAAGTGTTAATAATTTGAAGAGAAATTTAAAAAGGGAGAGTCGGGTTAGCGACGGCCAACTACTGTAAATAACTCTGCCCACCCGGTACGTGACGAATGCAAAAGGAATATTATATTACCGTCGCATCACTCTTAAAAGGACCACTAAAATGACCTTGAAAAGAACCCAAATCTCTCAGACTATCTCAGAGACTGAATCATTAAAATCGACTCTGCTTATAGACTCAAATGGGCCAGGCTATTTCGCTTGAGAATACTCAGAGATCTCTATCGGTAGGATATTCCAAACTTTTAGTTAACAACTTTGATTTGGTCATTAATCCCCTTATCCGAGTTTGCCTCTCGCCTCGCACCGCCTTCTCACCGCGAATACCTTGGGGTATCAGAATGATATGTAAAGGGTTGCAGTACATAAAAAGATAACCAAATATAATGTTCAAATATAATGGGTTTTGAAAGTCGTCTCTGGGTAGCGACTATCATAAAAGTGAGTACATCAGAATTTAGGCCTGATTTTAGACTCTCCAACGCACCCAAAAACAATTTTACAACACCTTCCCTTAACATTGGAAAGCTAACCCTTAGGAAAAAGATCTGATAAAGTGTACTAAATATTCACCAATCATAAAAGTGAATAAATCAGAATAGGGCCATCCACAAAGATTTTTTTTGCCTTATAGTTAAGTTTTTTATAAACTTTGACGCTCAAACAATTAAAAATGTGAAAAAGAACTTGATTTTTTTCATAACACATATAGCAAAAAGTTGACTTTCGATGCCCCCGTAGCGGGTCGAAAGTTGTGTTTTCAACCCTAAACTAGAAAATTGAAACAGGCGACTGCGAAAGTCACATTACGCCGTAATGTGACTCTTGTCGAACCTCGTTTCGAGAATAAAGGTTAACTTCAGTCTCCACCTTCGATGTTTTCAGCGATAACTGTAGCGTGCTCGTCTCGCCACAGTTTACAAAATAACTTAAACTTTTAACTTATTTTGGGAATAACCTAGAAACTTGTATTATTAATTTGTATTAGAAAGAGGAATTTTTCATTTATCCAATTCAAATTTTCGCGCAACTTTGACTAGAGCAGCTTGCAATCTTCCCATTGCGCTTGCGTTAGAGCGGAACGAACAGAAAAATCAATAACTGCTTATAACCTCATCAATATCACGTCTTAATTGGTAAACAGTGGACAATCAACGAAATTGTCGGTACTTTGTTCTGTGCAGCTTATCGGTAAAGTTGAAAACAATTTTTTTTTACTTCTTATAGTAAATACGGGGGTGTTAATCATTCTTGTTTTTAAATCAGGATTTATATTTTCGTATAATGCCCCCCACCCCCGGCAGGGGGGGCTTCGCCCCTGAACCACCACCAGGTTTTTACCCTGGACCCTTGCCCCCACCTTCTCCCACTTGATACGCAATATACTATTTAATTACTCTCCAGTGTGCCATTCTAACCTCTATATGTCATTGCCTACGTATTTACAAACAAGAACACCTTTGATGTGACGCAAATAAGTTTCAGGCACCTCAAGTCAAATTTTCGATATATTTTTTATGAAAAATTGTACGCGCAACTCGGGACGAGGCAACAATTTCACTCATGTGATATCTTCCCTTACTTTCGCTCGGGGAGCTAACTTCACACTCATGCAATTATCGCCTTTCACCCCTTGTTGCGCAATAGACTATTTGATTTCATAATTTATTGAAAAGTGACAAAATATCAACCAGAAATGTCGATTTTCTAAGTACGACCGCCAGAATGCGATTCGTCCGATTATGCATACAGAAGCCGTTTAACTACAAGTCACCTTGATGCACCTGACGGTCGATCAAACCTTGGCCCAAATCTGAGCCGGCCTTTGGATATACTCTCTGGTTCATTATTTCAAAACGACCAAAATTTGGGTACGAAACAATCATTGTAAAATAGTCTAAAGTTCCTAAAAAACAAAACCTTACACGAAAGTCTAAAAAGCGAAAAAATATATATTAGAAGAAGGAAAATTAGTCAAAGTGAGTAACAAACAAACAAATTTTTGAAATCAAAATTTGCTTTAAAAAAATGTTTGAAAAAAAATTCTTACAAAAATGGATGAAAAAAAATTCTTCAAACAAAAATTTAAAAAAAAAACGTTTGTAACACAAATTAAAAAAAAAATTTCAAAGAAAAATGTTTGAAAAAAAAATTAATGAAAAAAATGTAAGGGTTTCAGCCACTAGCTATGAAACGCTAATAATGCTCATAGTTTTCAATTATTTATTAAACATTATTTCTTTATTCAATTTTCGTTATAGACTAAGTTAAAAATGAGTGGTTAAAATAAAATATTCTAATGAGCGACACAAGGTATAAGTGCAACGCGATCTTAGTCTCGTTAAGGATGGTTGTTGACTGCCGAATACTGCCGACGCCTGATTGTAGATTCCAATGTTGCCCGAAAGGTAGAAGTTAAGGACATTTCAAATTTCGAAATTAAGGGAAAATTGACAATCCTGGATTTTAACTGACAATAATGAGTGAGGCCGATTGAAGGCCGTCGGTGCCTCAAGTTTATGGGGGGGGGGGGGGGGGGGGTATCTGATGGTTTGGATGTGCCAATGGACGATTGGCCCGTCTTAAAGTTTCCTTCAACGAAGGATCGAGCGGCGATAAGTCTATGTCTTATAAATGAGCATGCCATCATAACCATAAACACAAAGTTTCGATAGTTTGTAGAAAATATTTTCAAGGAGCAGATGTACAATATTGAAGTAGAGAAATACAGGCTACAAATTGAAGCTTCCTTTGAAATGGAAAATATGAGTCACTTTGTCGAACATTCCGCCCACTTTGAAAGGTCTCCTTTCGAAACAATTTAACATTCATGCAAGAATTTAACTATACAATAGCATAATATAAACTTATAATCTAGTACAAATTCACATAACTGCTATTGGAATAATAGAAAAGAGCATATTAAATACTAATTGTAGGTTGCAGAATCTGCCACTTGAGGGAGGGGGGGGGGGGATTGTCCTCCTTCAAAAGAACCAATGATCCTAATTTGATAGGATCTAGATTGGTGCGGGACCATTTGTATCGCTGCTGAAGCTGGTGCAGATACTCTTTTTGCCAGCGTGACCAAAAATGTTGTACAATTTGCTGCATATGCTGGTACAGATTCAATCGCGGTACTGGAAGGTGACGTAAATCTGGCTGTGGTAATGCATGCAATGAGTCTCCAACAAGGAAGTGTCCAGGATTTAAGGGCTGAAGGTCATTAGGGTCATTGGATAAGGGAGATAGAGGATGGGAATTTAAACAGGCCTCTACTTGAGTTAATACAGTGTATAACTCTACGAACGTGAGTTGAGATTCGCCGATGGCTCGCTTCAAATTATTTTTTACCAATTTGACAGAGCTTTCCCATAAAGCGCCAAAATGAGGTGCATGGGCAGGAATAAAATGCCACTCTTTTCCTTCCCGAGATAGAAAATTGATTACGCGTTCTTGATGTTTGGAATCAAAAAGGAGTCCCGCTAGTTCATTGAGCTCATTTCGAGCGCTGGCAAAGTTCTTCCCGTTGTCTGAATACATGTTTTGAGGACGACCTCGTCGAGATATAAACCGTTGTAGGCAACTTAAAAATGCATCCGTTGATAAATCTGTAGATAGTTCTAAGTGAACTGCCTTTCTCACGAAACAGACAAATATGCATAAATACGCCTTTATTGCAGTCCGATTTCGAGTCCTGTTCTTTACGAAATAAGGCCCTGCATAGTCAACTTCACAATACGTAAAGGATCGAGAAGGTGTTACTCGTGCAAATTACTCGTCCACTGGTTTGGCACGGAAACGTATGCATTTCCGAATAACATTTTTGACCATATTTTTACATGATAGTGACCAAAATGGCGTTCGTAGAGAGGCGATCACGCCTTGACATCCCGCGTGCATTAGACGGGTGTGTTCATCTTTAACAATTAAACGTGTTACCAGATGGTGTGAAGGCAAAATGATTGGGTGCCTTTGATCAAATGGAATTGGTGCATGATTCAGTATGCCGCCTACTCTGAGCAGCCCTGAATCGTCGAGAACTGGATTGAGTAATTTAATTTTACTCGATTTTGCCATTTCGTTTAAAGCAAGAAATCTTATCTTTAGACGATTCTGCCTGTGCTAATCTTATCACGCGATTCCCGGAGCATATAATTTCTCGCGGCTTCAGAAATCCTATTTCATAATCAGTTGTTGGCTTCGATAAGTTATCTCTTACTCGATAAACGTATGAGAGAACTCTAGTCAAAACTGTGAAAGAGGAGAATCGTTCAAAAATACTAGTTCCATTCTTTTCTATTGTAACTTGATTTGAGGTGCAATTTCTTTTACCAAGTGCATCCTCGAGGTCTAGGTCTGGTGGGTTTCGCCACTGGTTCGAGCCCTGTGATAACCATGCTGGTCCATGCCACCAAAGTTCAGAGTCCTTTAGTTCCGCAGGGTCAAGTCCTCTTGAGATGATGTCAGTTGGATTCTCCGGAGATGAAACGTGATTCCAAACGCCCTCTTCTGTAAGTTCCTGGATTTTTGTGCATCTGTTGGCAATGAAGGTCTCCCACTTACGAGGGGGTGCACGAATCCATGCTAGAGTGATTGTTGAATCACACCAGAAAAATGTTCGATTAAAAGTCATTTCCATCGACGAATTGACCTTTTCTGAAAGTTGTGCAAGTAAAAGCGCACCACAGAGTTCCTATCTCGGCAAACAAATCGTTTTCATTGGGGCTACCCTTAACTTTGCACACAAGAGATTTGCAGTGACTTCTCCATGTGCATTCATGCAACGTACATAAATTGATGCACCGTAAGCCTTTTGTGAGGCGTCACAAAATCCATGGAGTTCAATTGTGATAGGGTTTTTACACAAAATTCGTCTTGAAATACTGATTTCATTTGGATGATTCAGTCTCATTTTAAAATCCATCCATTCAGTGTGTATTTGTTGGGGTAAAGATTGATTCCAATCAAACTTAATTTCCCAAAGTCCTTGAAGAATGATCTTTGCTCGTATAGTGACAGGACCGATGAGCCCGAGCGGATCGAAGATCTGAGAAATGAGTGACAAAATTGTACTTTTTGTCACTGTATGCTGCTCAGAAATCTTCACAGCGTATTTGAGTTGATCTGACTGAATATTCCATAACAGACTCAGAGTTTTTGGATCCCTGTCTCCTTGAATCGCTCGGATTCCATCCAATGAGCCTTCTGTAGCAAACGCCCATTCATCATTTGATGCCCATTTTCTCAGTGAGAAGCCAGCTGGTTCCAAAATCGACGAGAACTTATCCTTGAGTATTCGCGCTTCGTTGAGAGATTCTGCACCTGTAAAAATATCATCCACGTAGAAATCAGAGATGATTGCTCTACTCGCGTTTGGATGTTGCTCTTTTTTATCCTCTCTAAGTTGTCGCAGGCAACGTGTAGACAAATAAAGAGATGCTGCAGTTCCATATGTGACCGTATTCAGCTCGTAGATCTTAATAGGCTGAGTGTTATCCGACCGCCACAGGATTCTTTGCGTCTTCCATTGCTCTCCGTTCACGTAAATGCGACGGTATATTTTCTTAATATCTGCTGAAAGTCTAATTTTGTGTTTTCCAACTCGCAGCACAATTGAAAATAAATCATGCTGAACCGTGAGTCCAACGTGCTGAACCTCATGTAGTGAAATTCCAGAGGAAGTTTTGGTAGATCCATTGAAGACCACACGAATCTTAGTAGTCGTGCTATCGGGTTTCATGACCGCGTGATGAGGAAGATAATATATCGGAGGATCAGAATTAATTTTATCTGAGGCCACCTCAGTCATGCCACCCGAGGCTTCGGATTCTTTCATAAATTCCAGGTATCCGTTCTTGAGTTGTGCATCCTTTTCTAACTTGCGTTCTATTGCACTTAATAAGGTAGCATATAACTGAACTTAAGAAATGCATTATAAAAGTCTCATTAGAAGAACAATATTCATATAACACATTTTTTGTATAAAGTTCCTTAGTTCGAAACATTTAGAAAATTGCATGTATTATACAAGTCTTGAATGAGAAGAACAAGATGAGTCCTTAATTCTAACATGGGGCTTACACTATTTGGGAATAGTCAGAGAAAATCTAAAACTGCTGACATACTTAATTCTCAGTTTAATTTCACATTCCTTTAAGGGGTGGTTTTCGAGCGTTATTAGTTATTTTTGGAAGTGTTTCATGTTTTCAAACAGCTATAAAATATTCCGAACTGATGCAATTTTGTTTGTACTCTATCAGTACTTTTGGGTAAGGGGTTTCTCAATGTTAAGGGATGCTTCAGAAAATTGATTTTGGGCGCGTTAGAAAATCTAAAATGAGCCTTTGATTCTGATGTAGTCAGTTTAATGATTATTACATATTCATTTTAGGGTCGTTTCTTGTGACAGGGGTTGCCTTTGAAAAATTGCGCTAGAGGTCATCTAAGAGCCTCAAATAAGCCCTCAATTCCTGTAAAAGGAAAAAGTTTACATAAAAAATGCTTTGAACACGATTCTGTTACCTTCACTAAAACCTGGCAGTACCACGCATTTTGTTTTTTAAGGGGTTACAAGGGTTTTGAAAGGCATATTATGTATAATTTTTTTTTTTAATATAATCAAAGATTTGTTTTACTCAAATTGTTAAGCATATGAAACAAGGTCATTCAAACAATATTTTTCCAAATTTTAATTTAAAAACTTTGAAAATTCAGCGGTTATGACCTGATTTTCGAAGACGCCTCGGAAAAAAGTATCCTTGCGGTGGCCAGGATAACTCAAGATAGCTTTATCCGAAATCAAAAAACAAAATATTTTCTGTTAGCAGATGAGTGTAGCTCATGATTGAATGAAGAATTAAAAACAAAAAATTGGAATTTTTGACAATTGTATACAAAAATGTACAATTTTCGAATTTCCAAAGTCTCTGTCTCCTAGAGTTTTATTCCGACTGACTTGTAAATTTGGGAGAATATTTTTGACATGATGTACTATCAGATAAAAAAATTAATCCATTTTTTTAAATTTCAAGACCCATGTAACCCCTTAATTAAATCCACATATTTGTATTTTGGGTATTAAATTAACTCTTAATTCTGACATCTAGCATACAATGTCGCATTCCTTTACGGAGTGGTTTTCGAGTTCGGGTAGTTTTTGGAAGAGGGTTTGATATTTTCAAGTGGCTATAAATTATTCCAAACTGATGCAATACTTCTTCTTGCACTTCATCGCGGTACTTTTGGGTGCGGGGTAGTTTTCCAATGTTACGTAAGTACCCTGGGTATGTATCAAGTCAGTTTAGAGAACGCTTCGACTTGTTATTGGCTCACACGGTCACAGTCATAAGTTTGGCAACGTCACCCTTCTAACACGTCCTCCTCCGTTCAAGAGGGCTGTGTTACTCAAAATTCGCGCATAAACTAGAGCACGTGGAGACACTTTTTAAAGCATATATGGATTTGGGAAAACATTCTATATATCTCATGCTCATTTCATTTTTCAATCTTTTTATATACAGAAAAAGGGTGTCTTCTCATAAGATCACATGTTATTTTCGATCATTGAATTTTCGATTATGAACCTCTGAAAGGTTACAAAATTTTCACAAGAGTTTTAGTGCATTTTAATACAACTGTCATCCAAATATAAAACGATTCTCATATGTAATTCTATTACCGAGGGTGCTCCCTTAAGGAATGATTTTAAAAAATTGATTTTGAGTGCGTTGAAGAGCCTAGAATGATCCTTTAGTTCTGCTGTACTGACTTTCATGAGTAGTGTACTTAATCAGCACATTTGGGTAAGAGGTAATTTTTCAATGTTACGGAAAGGTTTTGGAAAATTGATTATGTATGTCTATCTGTTTCTGTGCGCAATAACCATTGAAAAAAATAATCCATTATATTGGCCTTTGGTACACTCGTTTAGTGTCCTGAACTAAAAACCAAGTTCGTTAGCTAGCCATTTTAGATAAAAAAAATCAAAAAGTGGGCACATTTTGAATATTTTTGACCACTTTTTTCAAAATTCAAACATTCTCTGTACGGTTATTCATATTATTTAAAAAGTCGAAACATTAATCCTAATGACTGTTTTGATAAAATCAAAAATTACCAGTTATAGCATTTACAAAATTCCGAAAAACACACGAAAATTAACATTTTAAGCCAAATAACGAACGATATGAAAAAAAAGTCAAGAGAAGTAAAATGTTGCTTTTTGAATGACCTAAAAGATTATCATAACAACTTTTTGAAATTTCTTAAAAAATCAAAGATTAAAATTTTGACAGCATATGAAATAATGAAAAATCCAAAAATTCAATTTTTCGGCTAAACTATGCAAAATACGGTAAAAGATGAGTAGACAAAAATTGTGCTTTTGAAAAAGATCTACAAATTTGTCATGAACCACTTTTTAATAGGATGCGTAGTTTTGGCTTTAATCATGAAAAACAACTTTAACAGTCAAAAAAAATCTGCCTGCTGCGTGGGCATATATTTATCACAATTTTGTCTTTTCATTTCTTTTTCGTCTCGTGTGTGGGGTTTCAAAAATTTTGATTTCTTATGTTTTAAATGCTATTTTTGACGATTAAGACCAAAACCAGAACTATAAAAAAATTATTTATGACAAATCATTTTTACATTCTCAATAGAGAAGGTATTAGATTTGTGTAAAATTTGACCCCCTAGTTTTTGTCAAAAGGTCCACTTTTGGAGACCCCCTGAATCCGAAAAACAGGTTTTTACGAATGATTGGCCTTTGGTACACTCTTTTAGTGTCCTAAGCTAAATGCCAAGTTCGCTAGGCAGACATTTTGGATGAAAATACTAAAACTGAGCCCATTTTGAAAATTTTTGAGTACACATTTTTTATGAATCAACAATTCACTGTACACTTGTCCATAGTACTTAAAAAGAAAAATGTTACTTTTCGATACCCTTACAACATTATCATAACAACTTGGTGAATTTTTTCAAAAAATTGAAAATTCTAATTTTGATTGCAGAAGAACTCGTCAAAAATCAAAAGTTGCATTTTCCGGTCAAACTAGGCAAGACAGGAAAAAAATGATGAAACAAACATTGCGCACCCAAAAAATAACTACAAATTTGTTATTAATCACTTTTTTCTAGGACATGTAGTTTTTGTTTTATTTATAAAAAAAACATTGAAAATACAGAAATTAAATTTTTCTACACACGACACAGGCTAAGCAAAAATAAATAGATAACATTTTTTCACCGAAAGTAGAGCAAAAAATTTTTTATTAATAGTCTTTTTTACAAAATTCCAAAAAATACACGAAAATTAACCTTTTAAGCCAAATAACGGAAAAAAAAGAAAAGGTTTGATGTATAAATTCCCTAAAAATTATCATTACAACTTTTTGAATTTTCTTGAAAAATCAAAAATTCAAATTTTGACAGCATACAAAATAATGGAAAATCCAAAAATTACATTTTTTCATGCAAAAATTTCACATTATTTCAAAGATTTTCAAACATATTAATGCATTTTCGAAAAATATATATAAAATATAAAAATAAAAAATATATATTAAAAAAACATTGGAAAGGAGCAAGTTCAATTTATGGAAAAATGACCCAAGTTGCAATAAAATGTTTAAAAACAAACTTTTTTTTAAAGAATGCACATTTTTTTAACGGGACAATGAAACGTCGTCTTTTTTTATACCAATGCAAGTAATGAATTATAATAATATATATTTATGGGAATGATATAAAATTTCAGAGATAAACTCGAGTGCGAAGCACAAGATACGTGTTGAAAATTTGTCCCTTAAATCCGAAGGAGCTTTAATAAAAGATAATTTACAAACATAAAATTACTTTTGTCAATGCTTTCATTTTTAGTTTTAAAAAGTCTAAGCACAAAGAGCGAGCGCGTAGAGCGAGGTAAATACATTACCGAGCGCAAGGTAAATACATTATCGAGTGCGAAGCGCGAGAACCAACAGTCGCGCGCTCAAACTTGCGAGCGAAGCGTGCTGCACGCGATAAGAATGTGCAGATTTTGTAGAGTAGTTTTCTGTGACAGGGGTTGTTTTTGAAAAATTGCACTAGGGGCCATGCAAGAGCCTTAAATGAGCTCTGAATTCCTGTGGAATAAAATACTTGATATAAAAAATATATCTACCATGATCCTATTAGCTTTACGTACAGCTGGCAGTACCATACATTTAGTTGGGAAAATTCAGAACCAAAAATTTGGCTTTTGGGTATTAAATGAACCCTTAACTATGACATAAAGCATACGTTGTTTGTACGAAGTGGTACTTCCAGGTTTACCCACCTTATGTTTCTTAAACGTTGATAATTTTAAAAAATATCGTTTCTGATTGCACGGCAGAAAGTTAAGTAAAAAAAAAACTGCATAACAGCGGCTTTTGGTAGAAAATGAAGCTTTAACATTTTATATTGCAATTTGATTAGTACTTAGGTGCTGAAAAAAAGTGGCAAATAGTTTTATTTAAGGGTTTTTCCTCGGAAAAAATAAGTCTTATTATTTTACTACTTTTAAAAACTTTAATGAAGAGGTAATTCGTCGAAAAATGAAGATGGGAGACAAGTACAGTCAGTTATCTAGTTTCAAATTACTGATCTGTTTATTACTATATTAAAAATGTGCGTCCGAAAAAATACAAAATGTATTTTACTTGTTAAGGGGATGTTCCGATTTGAGCAGCTGAGAGTTATTTAAAGTTTCAAAGTTGGCAATGCCAATGTATAAGCATAGGCTGCCGGTGCGCAATGATGCCTATGCTTATACATGGCATTGCCAACTTTGAAACTTTAAAAAACTCTCATATACTCAAATCGGAACATACCATAAGTCTGATAGCACACCTCTTTTTTTTTGCAAAAAGCCCATTTACGGAAATAATGTTGTTCATCTACGTCTGTACTGCAACCCTCATCACATTTTCTGTGAGAATTTCACTTCTATAAGGGTCTATAAAAAAGCAATAAAAGAAAAAAATAATTTATGAAAAGAGAATTCAAATTACCAGCTTCCCCAGTCCCTTTGAAGATTTTCTCAAGTAAAAGAGTCCGTTTTGTTCTTGGATAGAATTGAATTGAATCTCTGTGCCATATATAATTTTTCGTAAAAATTTCTGTTTTCTCATTATATTTTACGATTTCGTTAAGAAGCAGTTCTTCAGTTACTTGTTCTGGGTTGCTTGTAAAACAAAATTGGGGATACAAAAAACATTCGATAACGTCATCACTTTTTGTATTATACATCTCAGTATTAGCCATTATCGACTGTCACACTTTATGACATAAATATCTTATAATTTGTCATTTCAGTCAGAGAACATTTCAAAAGAATGTCATTTAATACATTTCAGTTTGTGTTTCTTTCTATTAACACAATGACCATGACCCAAGAAGCTATGGTCCAACAACTAGTGATACAAAATACGTACAAGCTAGTGTCCCCAATCTTGGTAACTCTTTAAACTGCGCTTGCGTCGCGCCGACCACCCGATTAGTCACTATTAGCGCGCTGATTTTGAATTATATAAATATTCAGATTTAATATTTATGATAAATCATGATTGGAAAATGCATCCAAAGTAATGCCTAGATCCTAAATTGGAATTTTTGAGTAACAGGTAAAAAAATAAATATTAAAATTCAGAAAAAAACAGATTTTTTCTTTAATTCAGCATTTTAATTGTTTCGACATATGATAAAAAGGTAATAAGAACTTTTAGTTTCAAGCAAAAAATATTAGTTTCAATAGTATCAATATAATTTGATTATTCGTATTCAATATTATATATTTTATAATATTCATACAATAATTAATTAGTCACTGTAATTCAGGTCTTCTTCAAGTTATTAAAAAAGGTAGCATATAACATTTATCAGGGCAGTAAATAATTATACTTATTTTTGGAAATTTTAGAGATTTTATTTTAAGTCAAATTGTCGGAAATAAACGAAAATTTAATTTCCAACTCGACAGAGACGAGATTAATCATTGGGACAAACAAAAATGATGTATTTTTTGAACGCAGAATTCATAAGCTCTTTTTCATGAAAATCGATTTTTTGTCTCTGTCACTCCAAAATCTTATTTTAGGATTAGGACAATTTTAATTGGCCATATCTCAATCATTATTTATCATAAATATTTATATAATTCAAAATCAGCGCAAAAACTCCTGTAAGTTATCTCAAAGAAATATTCATTTCATTTTTTGTTTTCAATTAAAATTCAAGTAAAATGTTATTAGTACCAGCAATACTTTTTCACAGTGTATTACAAAAAAAAACTGAAATGAAACCGAGATCTGGGCAGGGCCGCCTGAAAATTTTTGTGTCCCATTCTATAAAAAATATTGCTAAGCGTATAATAATATATGTACTAAGATTTTAGATTTTAGAAATATTACAAATTATTATTGAATATTTTATCTCATTAAGTAAGATTTTTAAAAATCGATATTTCATAGCTTTTAGAAATGTAATAGATTTTAAAGGATTTCTGCAAATTTCCGAAGATTTCAAGAGATTTAACAGACTTTAAAGAATTCAAGAACATTATTTATATTTTAAAATTACTTGAAAATGTTAAAACTCATTTAAATTTTACTGAAATTCCTGAACGTGTTTTTAAATACTTTAAAATATTTTAAATTACATGAAAATCCTTGAACTTTTCAATTTTTTAAACATCATTTAAAATTATTTGTAAGATTTTAAATTCCTTTACTCACTTTCTAAACAATATTAAATCCATTTATATGCCACAAAATCCCTTAAAATCACTAAAAATCTCTTAAACTCAAAAAGTATTTTGAAATCTTTGCAATCTCTTGAAAATTCTTGTACTTTTTTAAGAACTTCTAAAATATTTTTAAATTCTTTAAAATTAATTGAAATCTGTTGAAATTCGTTCATAAACTTAAATCTTTTTTAATTTAAAAGAATTTTTAAATCCCATTAAATTATTTTGAAATTCATTAAAATCCTTTTAAACACTTGAAAATATTTTGTAATTACACAATAATACATAAACTCTTTTGAAATTTCTTTAAATTTTTTTTTATCATTTAAAATAAATTGGATTCATTATAAACTTGTAGAGCGCAAAGGGAAGTTGAGGAATATGTCAGAACATTGGTGAAAATTTAGGCACATTTCGCAATATCAAAAATATTTG
Source organism: Belonocnema kinseyi (assembly GCF_010883055.1). Lineage (NCBI taxonomy): Eukaryota > Metazoa > Arthropoda > Insecta > Hymenoptera > Cynipidae > Belonocnema > Belonocnema kinseyi. The sequence continues at coordinate 10,699,937 of NC_046658.1, forward strand.
CGATTATAAAGTATATCAAAATACCAAGAATTTCTAGGAACCAAGCAAAACTATCAACCAACCTCGGTTTTCCCGCGAATAACGTATAAATAACAATCATCGCTAACCGAATCCATTTGACATCAGGCAGGGTCCGAAACTTGAAATCACAGAATCTCTCGACGGCGAAATATGTTGTTTCTTAGAGGAAATTATACTTTTTTCATATTTTCAAAATTTGGAGAGAATAATTAAAAAGATTTTCTTTAAAACCCTACCTTTTTATTTTTCTAAATATTTTTTTTTCGACATTGTCGAAATATAAAAGTCCCGAATTGGAAAATTTTCGACAATTTAGTCTTACCGAATTTGAGAATTCCTGACAGAAAATTTTCGAATTATACAACATCTGGGCTGAACAATTCCCTATTTTAAACAATTTAAAAAATAGTTTGCTAAAAAAACTTCAAAAATGATAAAAATGTTGTTTGAAAATGTGCAAAGTTTGTTTCATTTGAAGCTCACGTGTTTTTAACTTTATTTTTGTATAACATTTTTATACAATAATTGTTATTTTAAATTAAAGCAATAGTTAAAAAAACTAAACAATAAACGAAATTTCTATCATAAAAATATTTGATTATTGTATTTTTAATAAATAAATAATATTGATCACAAAACTGTTTTCTTAATTTCTGCAATTCAGGAATTTTCTTGTTTGTGTATTTTATAATTGGACAGAATTCAGCCTGGAATTTTATTATTCGAGAATTTTCAAATTCGATAATATTGTACTGGGACTTCCGTTTCCGGTATGAAAGTGTAAAGTAGTGGGAATTGTGGCTGCTGAGTTTTTCTGATATTGTGGTGAAATTTGAGGTGAGTGGATTGTGGAAGTGTGTGGAAGGGTGTGGAGGTGAGAGATCTAATGGTGGGATTGTGAGATTGTAAAGGGGAGGTAGATATTTTGGAGGATTGAGACAGATTTGTGTGGAACTTTGTTTGGAGATTTGTGACAGGGTGGGAAGACTGTGTTGACGGATTGGTAGTAGCAGGGTTGGGTAGCGACAAAGAAAGGCGTGACAGGTAACAGACAGCAGCGGTAAAGGCAGGGAAGATAGAAGGCGGGAAAATTTGAATTTTATTAATGGCTAGTCGTGCGAGCATCTCCTCGGAAGAAATAGAATTAGAGCAGGAAGTCTTCAGTACACCGAAAGAGATAAAGGAAAGAAAGGCAAGGGGGAAGTATAAAAAAAAAACTATAGAAAAGGAAAGATTGAGAGCAAAAAGCGTAGGGTCCTTAGAAGCATTTATCAAAAGGAAGAGAGGGGAGAGGGAAAGCAGTGAAGAGAAGGAAGAAATCGGGGCCAGTATAAAATACCAGAAAATGTTTATATCGCCGCCGGAAAAGCAGAGTTTGGTAGGGAAAAGCGATAACAGGGAGGGTGCCGACGGTAGCGGAGATGAAATGTCGATGAAAGAAGAAAGGCTAAAGGA
>NC_046658.1:10701512-10706266 GCF_010883055.1 Belonocnema kinseyi
GTATTTTAAAATTTTACCATATACCGTACGTAAATATTTCAAGTAAGCTGTATCAATTATAATAGTTTAAAGTTTATTTTTAAATATATTTTATGGAATATGATATTTGTTATGACTGTGCCAATGAAACTCTGTTCGTCTAATTTTGTTTGCTAATGCGAAATGTAATCTGGCTTGGAACTGCCGTCTTAACATCTAAAAACTGAAAGAACAATTTCCCTATCACTTGGAATTATAATTATATTTTTATAAAAACGTTAGAATATATAATAATTAAGAAATTGGATAATGCATATGAGAACTTGATTAGACGAATAGTCTCAAAAAATCCATAGAAATTTCAGACTACAAGAATAAAAATAAAAACTATAAATAATATTAAAGAACTATATATAGTCTATATATAGAATGTTAATTATGAGAAATAATTTCGGAATTAGCGGAAATTATATGAAACCGTAATATAAATTACTCATCGACTTTTATTTGTGGTATTTATTAAAATAACCATGTTTTGCAAAGTTAAAAATGTAAGAATGTTTTAATTGGCAATTTACTTTCGATCTAAATGGTTCTTGTCCGAGCTAAGTTACCATCAGTGCGCCTCGAGGGGCCTACTGAGAGTTGCTTACAGCTCTCCAAGTGGCAGTTGGCAAAATATGTCGATGGAACTTCGTTGGTGCTATCTATGGGTGGCGTTGTGTAGAGGGGAAGTGACTTTTTTCGCCGGACGCGCCGTCTATATTTATGGCGGGCAACGAAGCCCGCACCGCATCTACGTTTATAATAACTTTGATTCAGCGGCTCAAAATCCATAAAGGTAGCCTGCTCAATTGTCTCGTGCAGTCAACTTTTTTGTATGGCCTATGTGACCAGAAATCTCTAAACTTTCCCCTACTTTTTGCATCGAGGGGAAAATTGAGATGCGTAGGAGAAATTCTGAGGCCAGATTTGGATTCAGCTGCCCAAAATCCATAAGGATAGCCTAGTCACTTGTCTCGTGCAGACAAATTTTTTGTACGGCCTGTGTGACCAGAGATCCCTAAACTTTTCCCTACTTTTTGAATCTACTGGAAAACTGAGATGTGGAGGAGAAATTATGAGGCGAGATTTGGATTCAGCGGCTCAAAATCCATAAGGGTAGCCTAGTCACTTGTCTCGTGCAGACAACTTTTTTTGGTGGGTCTGTGTAATTAGACAAAAGTGGCCCGAGCATATATTTTTAGACACAAGTGCGCGATGATGAGAACCCTCGTACGAGTGTAAAGGTGCAGTTAGAACCCGAAACGACGTCAACCAAAGATGAACCGAAGGGTAAGGGTGGCGTCCCATGATTGCAGAATTTCGTTGCGTATTGCGTAATGCGTCAAATCACTAGACATTTCAGCCAATGAAAGTGTTTTTCTGAATAACTAGGAGAATATTTTTGGCGGAAAAATCTAGTGAATTGCGTTGCGTTTTGCCTAATGCATCAAATCACTAGATTTTCAGCTAATCACAGTGTTTCTCTGAATAACTAGGAGAAAATTATTGGTTAAAATGTCTAGTGAATGGACGCATTACTCAAAACGCAACACAATTCTGCAATCATGAGACGCCCAGTGATGGGGCTCTATTCTCGAGTTTTTTTCGTATACGAATCTTGCGACTTTCGAAATACTTTCAATGAACCATATTCTCGAACACTGAATTACGTTTCGTATACTGAAAGTTTCATATGGAAAGTAACGAGTGGGTATATGCCACTCGAAACTTATGTTCGTATACGAATCAAGAGTTTGATCATGCGCAATGGTTCATTTTCTTAAATTATGAAGCGGTAAAAAAAGTGACAGGAGCGATAGTGATAAAAACAATGATTTTTACAAATTGATACAGTAAGTAGATTATGTATTGTTTAATTGTTTTAAGAATTACAACGTTTGGGAATATTTGATCCTTTTTCATATTCAAATTCTTTAGAAATATGTTTCGTTTTGAGGTTAAAAAATACTGAATTATAAATTGTAGGTGCATTTCATTATAAATCTAATGATAATATGGATAAGAAAATTCTAATTCTACAAAATTTGTCAATCAAAATTTGAAATTTCGATTTTTTAAACAAAATTCAAAAAGTTGTTTTGAAAATCTTGTAGGGCATTAAAAAAATAACGTTTTTCTTTTGCCTTTTTCCCATGTCACTGTTTTATCGGCTTCAAACTTTATAGAAAAAAGTCATGGGGATCAAGTGTTCGAATATTCGTCTACACTTGCGGAACGAAGAAACCGAGTGAATCCTCTACAAAGTACCCGTAAAGACCCCACTGGGTCCCCATTCAGTTCCTTTTTAGAAAACTTAAAAAAACATGAAGATCAACTTTTAAACTGTTGAAATTCGGATTCCACGTTAAATTTTCTATTAGAAACTCACGGAGTAATCGCAATACTTTTTTGTGTAGCATTAAAAACTTTAAAAAATAAAATACCTGTTATTTACATCGGCCGAAGGCGCCTTCAAGTGCATCTTCTTATAGTAACAGTTAATAACTTTTCCGTCGGTAACTTTAGGAATTTTGTCTGGATGCCAGCGTCACGCAGTGGAAACCTCAGACAACAAAGCTGCGATGTAAGTGAGAGAGAATTATATTTTTAAACTTCGCGCGGAACATACTACTTGAGCTATTATGGTTGCGTTTGAAGTCACATTTAGCAGAAGTTAATGACATTTTTTTTTTTTTTAACGCTACAAAAAAAAGTATTATGATTACTCCGTAAGTTTCTGATAGAAAATTTAATGCGGAATCCGAATTTCAACAGTTTAAAAGTTGATCTTGATGTTTTTTTTAGTTTCTTAAAAAGGAACTAAATGGGGACACAATGGTGTCTTTGCGGGTACTTTGCAGAGGCTCCTTTCGGTTCCTTCGGTCCGCCAGGGTACTATAAAGAGCTGTCAATAGAATTTTTCATATTGAAAAAAGGGGTCTCACCATTTTCGAAAATGCTTTAACTTTTTGAATTTTTATCAAAAATGGCTGGTTAACGAACTCGATCTTCCTTTTAGATCACTCAAACTGTGTGCCAAAGCACAATCCCATCCGATTTTTCTTTAAAAAATTATCAGGTATACAGACGACGACAGTATAGGTGACGAGACTGACAGACACCAAAGTAACAACATTTTTTTCTGTATCAGGAGGCCTTTAAACGTCGATATTTAATGAAATCTGCGAAAGTCAGTTTTCAGATAAAAGATAATAGATTCAAGATCTTTCTTCAAGTAATCAAATTTTCTTTAGCCATTGACTTTTCTTTTTAATTGAAATTAATTTACCCAAAAAATAACAGAAAAAATATACAATTTTATTTGTCTACCTAACCTCAATTGCACTTTAGCCATATTTTTCTTGACTAATATCATATTCCACCGAAATATGAGTAGTAAAACATTTTCACATCATATTTTTAATATAATCTTATAATTAATATATCTTTAACAATTTCACCCTGTACCACGTGCTAACAGCGGAAACATTCCATTTTTAAACCATCTACATTTATGGCGCATTTCGCACACGACTCTACAAATGATTTAATTGGCTCAAATTGTGAGTCAGTAGTAAAGCACTAGAATTTTGCTGTGAGTTAAACGTGGCAACGCTGTTAAGGGCATGTGATACTTAAAAAATTGTTGATTTTACCAGTTTTAGGTTCCCCCGGCTTTTTTTTCTAGAATAATAAATATTCTCTCTTAAAATTTTGGGCAATGATAGCGAACATGCTAACGGACGTCCCCACACACTTTTTTTATGGGTTAATTCAAAAAAGTTTTAATTTAGCAAAATGTGATTTATTTGCAAAGCGCTTAGGAAATAGTATCGATTTTTTCAGTGTTAGATTCCCCCGGCTTTTTTCCTAGGATAAGAAATATTTTGCCTTCAAAATTTGGGAAATGATAGCGAATATGCTAAAGGACGTCCCCGCACACATTTTTTGTGTTTTTTTATCAAAATTTTTTTGATATTTCTAACAAAGTGCTTGTATATTTCGAGGTTATGTGTCTTATAATTCACCCGAGAGATACTTCCAAACTACACAATATTTTTGGCCGGAAACTTTGGACTTACAAATAAACATAGCAACTGATCTCCCAGTACTAACCTTGTTTGCAGCCAATCCAAAAAGTTTATTTCATAAATATTTTCCAGATTATCGAAAAGGCAGATATGAAAAACGACGTAACCTTAAAATAATGTATATGCATAAAATTTTTATTTAGTACAATAAATTTTGTTATTATTACTGAAAAAAGAATCTGGGGACGTCCGTTATGATATTTTATAGCATCTCCGAATTCAGTTTTTAAAAATTTTCATTTTTGTGGAAAAAAGCCTCCAATTGCCTCCCCATTCGCACTCCACTTTTAGCCATCTTGGTTACCATAGCAACCGTTAGCGTCTCGGTCTTCAATCAAAAGAATTCATTTCATTTCACTTCTTTTCAAATATACTTCATTCTCGCGCGCTCACTTATCCAATATGATTAAAAGTGGTGGAGCTGCTCCTTATTGGTTAACTTTTTTTTAGTTGCGTGTGGCTAGACCGTGTATTCTTAGATCATGGTGATGGAACTGACAACGTTTTAACCGTCACTTACACGTCATTTACCGGTCATGTGCAGTGCTCACATTATGGAAAAAGTATACATTTCAACACTGACTCGCCGCTCGTCGGTGTGTAGAAGAAGAAGGCGATGTTGCGCGCGCAGGCTTCTCT
>NC_046658.1:10706366-10721042 GCF_010883055.1 Belonocnema kinseyi
AGAGAGAAGCCTGCGCGCGCAACATCGCCTTCTTCTTCTACACACCGACGAGCGGCGAGTCAGTGTTGAAATGTATACTTTTTCCATAATGTGAGCACTGGTCATGTGTTGTAAATGCGGTAAAACTCAAAATATGAAGAAATAACGAATTAAAAGTAATTGAATAAATTGTTTAAGCATTTTGCACACAATTCGAATTAAAGTGCATAAATCACTGTAAGGTAAGGATAAAAGAGGCTGTAGATAATTAAATACATGGTCGAAGTGCAACATAACCAACAAATGTCAAGCCTTACGCGGCTGGATTTTGAAAACTCGAATGGCTAAATTATAAGGAGTTTAACGTGAAAATGAACAATTTTAAGAATAAAAGTTTTGTATTAAAAGTATAATGAAAAAAAGTGCAAAACGTACACCTTTTAATCGAGTTCGCAATATTTAACAGAAAAGTATTAAGGAATCAAAAAAATTTAACTTATTTAAACATTTATCGATTCCCAAATATTTTTTAAATAATCTATTTTCTGGATGAAATGTAATATTTGGTCATGACAAAACAGACATTTGGTCTAATGTTTAACAAATTTCTGTTTGTTTAAGGAATTATTATTTGCTCAAGCAGTTGTTTCCGATGACCTTAAAAAATAATATAAAGTGGAATATATTCAATTATTTTTTTGACTCTATAATGTATAGAAAGAACATGTTAACCGTTTTTTAATTATTTACTCTCTAAATCTGAATCAGTACAATTTCATTGATTCAAATAGATAGATATGGGTCACTGACAATAGGTGATAGGTTACTTATTAGTTCAGTGAAATAACCACTTTTGGGGGTCGGCAGCGCTGCACCATGTCCATTGAGCAATCATAATGAAATAATATTTTAGTACATTCAATCAAAGAATCAAAGTAAAAACTCAAAACCCATCAGTATGATCAAATATTAAAAAGGTGAAAAATTCCGATACTTTTAAATGATAAACAACCTCACATACTACTTTAATTTCAAGATAGAACTGTTATGTATCAACGAGTTAGAGTATATTTATCCCGCAGTTAATTCAATAATTTTTTTTAAGTAATTCAGTTTGATCTGAATTGTTGATTTCTGAAACTTTTGATGACTATAAAGTCAGAAAAATAATTGTATGTGTTCCGTTTTATATTCTTTCCCCAAAGTTTTCGAAAGGGAACTACTTTATTAAATAAAAATTGTTTAAGCAGATAAGAATTTGTTAAACATTAGAAGCAATGTAACCAAAGTATGTAATTATTCAACAAAAAGAAGCATAGAATACGAACTTGAGAAAAAAGTTGACATCTCGTGTGTCGATTTCTAGATCTTCTGAAATTAAACAATAATTAATTATTTACATAATCACGTAATGTTTTTTAAATTAATTCACTTCTCCAAACAATGACCAACCACTACATTTCAATCCAAAAATACATTTTTTTACATATTTTGGGAAAAGTAAATATTTAAATAAGTTACATTTATTTAAATAATTACAAATTGCTTTCGAAGTCATGGAGAAATTCAAAATGTCCGTTAGTAATTATTTGGGTCATATTTGTGGCCCACATTATTCCAGTTTCTTTACAATGAAGGGCCGCTTCCTGTAACTTTTTCCGCCCTGAATCCGAATCTAGAAACAAAAACCTCCTATCACGTAAGTAAGCTTTAGCCTAGGGTGGCACATTTTGGCGGGTGGGAGGGGGGTAGCCGAATTTTCGTGCTGTAAATTTTCAAAAATTTTGGATTTTTATTCACAGATGCTCACTTATGTAATTTATTGAGTAATTCTAAACATTACATAAATCACCCGATGCATTTTAATTTTACCTTGTATAATATACGTTATGTAATATAAATAAAAGTACTACACAACAGTAGTTAATTTTTTATCCTATAAAGGCAGAAAATTTATTTTAGCATATAGGGGCGGCTTATACCTAAATCCGCCACTGATATTATTTTTTGATTAGTTGTTATCATATAATCCCTATAATATTCTAATAAAATAGAAAGAAAATAATAAAAATTTCATGAGGTATTAAAATATATTACTAACTCGTCTTACAAGTAATAAGCTATAAATAATATTCGAGCCGCAAATCTGCCTTTACACATATTTTTTTTCCAGCATTGTAAATGATTTCTGTTTATTCAATTAGCTCAATAATATAGGTTTTTATAATTTTAATAATGTATATATAGATGAAAAGAAACTTCTGTTATTAAAACAGGTTCTAAGCATTAAGAGTTTTTCATGAAATTACACTAAAATGGTGCAATTTGATTTTTCATGATATTTCGGAAATAATGAAAGTTTTTTTCTAACTTCAAGTAGCATTCCTTTAGAATTGTAACAACTTAATGATACAGATGTAACAACTTAATATGAGCATGATACTTATTATATGTTATATGATACTTATTATATTGAACTAATTCTTCTTTGAAATTTAGAAAGTACAATTTCAAAATCACCGCCTGATCTGCCTAAGTTTCCAGGTTATGATTTCGTATTTCCACTTGATTGGTGCAATTTTTAAGACCGATATTTCTGTAATTATACTTGTATGGAGATGAAACTTAAAATGCACCATAGATTATCATTCAAAAAATGATAATTTGTTTAAAATATTAGTTTTACCAGATTTACTAGCTTGACCCGTCATTACTGGCATTTCCAGTAAAACTGCTACATTTACCTGTCACACGCGTAGGGTCCCATCTCTAGTGCTCGAGAATGTGACCAGAGGTGACTTCCGTCTCGTATATGTAAGTTACCATTCGAAGCTTTACTTATAGTCCTTTTCATTTAAGAGCGGAAGCTTAGGCGCCGCCATGACTCTTAGCGGGCATTTAAAAATTTCGGTCATATTTTGGGTAAAATGTACACTATCGTACCTACTTTTAATGTAAAAGTGAATGAAAACGATGTGCCAGGTACTGAATTATTGCATAAATAGGTGGAAAATATACCATTTGTCAGTTAAAAAGGTAGTTAAAATGCAGAAAACAATGTACTAAAGGAAAAAAGCAGCAACTTATTGACCGGTATGTGGAATGCAGGTTATGTTTACAGTGCGTATAGTATAAGGTTACAACAGTGAAAAAATAGTCTTTTGCATAAGAGTGAAATAATTTTAATAATTACAAAATATAAAAAAGGTTGATAAAGCATTTTAAATGAAATGCAGTTGAAAATGAATTAATATCTATCATTATAAGTGGGTTGTCAGTTTTGAAATTCACCTAGCTTTCAAATTACTGAAATAAATGCAAATGCGATTTTTTTAGTTTGAAGATTTTTCTCTGAAAATTCATACAATAAAAGAAATATGAATAGAAAATGGTGATAAAAATGTTTGTAATAAATACGTGAAATTGAAAGAAGTGAAAATATTTTTTTATTCATGTTTTTATACAGTACTTTTTATATCAGGGTGACCGCTTGACGGGGAAGTTCAGAATTTTTTGTAACATCCTACCGAAAGAAATCGCTGAGTTTTCTTTAGCGAAATAGCCTGGCCCATTTGTTTCTATAAACAAAGTCGATTTGAAACAAAATAGCCTCGGAGATAGTTTGAGAGATTTTGGTCCTTTTCGAGATTCTTTTAGTGGTCCCTTTAAGAGTGGTGTGACGGTAATATAAGGTTCCTTTCGTATTCGTCACGTACCGGACGGGCAGAGTTATTTACAGTAGTTGGTCATGGCTAATCCGTTCTCCCTTTTTAAATTTCACTTCAAATTATTAACACTTTTTTTTTAATTTATGAATTTTCTCATTATAATTATAACTTATATACAGATATACGATTTTCTAGTTGAATTCAAAAAGGTTGTCTTTTTTGGCGTAACTCATTCCATTTACGAGAAACGTTCTATTAATTCCAATTTTAAGCATTAAAAAAAAGTTAGATATCTGAAGTCATCGAAACCCGTAGATTCCGAATTATTATGTTTTAGGCTGTTAACTATGACATTAAAAAAAATCTACTTCTGAATTTTAATCCGAAAGCTTAACAAAGGACCCTTGAGTGTCGGCTACTCTATTGAGATAGCCTCTCTGCTTGTTATTTATGATCGTATTCTTATTTCAATTTCGGAAAAGGTATTTTAAAGCCTATAGACCATTGAAACGAGCTTCCTGGACCTTTAAAGGTATCTCCCTGAGTGCCTGCGGAGAATTTCTCTGAGCATCTTTGACCTAAAGAATTTTTAGTATATACTCAAAGATTCTTTTCGGTAGAGCAGACGAGAAATATGTCAGTAAATTCATTTTTTGACTGGGAATTTTACAAATTTTAAGAAAAAAAATACATTTAATCACTTGAAATATTACGAATGTCGTATCACACGATAATTTACAATAAGCTCAATTAAGAATTTTTAGAAATGTTTGTTATTATTATATAATATATAATATTATATAATAATTTATTTTAAAGCGTGAATTTGCAATATAAAGAATTTTAAAATGCAGGTTTGGAAGACTTGAAAGAATTAATAATCCACAGGGTTTGAATTTGAACCTTTTTTTATTAAAAAACATGTTGAGTTGAACAACTGTAAATAGATGTAAATAATGTCATGACTTTTTTTTTAAATAAATTGCAGTTCGAGTATAAATAATCGAAAAATACTTCCTTTCGAAAGACGATTTTAATCTCATGCTCGAAATTAAAGAAGGTACACGCAGATTTTAATTTTAAATATTGAACTGTTTCAAAGAGAGAACGTTAGTATTTAAAGAACTTTAAACATCTGATTAAACCTTCATAAACTATTTGTAATGGAAATAATATCAAATTAATATAATGCAATGAGCAAATGTAAATATCCTTGTTTACATCCTTAATGCTTGAAAAATACTCGTCTGTGCGTGTACATAACCTCACCCACATATCACTTTTACTGCATTTCGCGCAATTTTTAATATGCTTTTCAAGTGAACCATCGGGAATGTCACTCTTTCGATATATTAAACAGGGTTTTGGAAATAAAATAATAAGTACATTCCAAGTAGGACTTGGACTGACTCACTTTTGCACTTTCCAAAATAGCACCTCTTGTGCGCACCAACCTTTTTTCTTTTCGATGAATTTTCTCCTGGTCTATTAGACATTTCTTTTTTGGGAAGTTTTTTAACTTCCAATTGTTCAAAATAGTTTTGTTTTCATCAATGTTTACTATTCCCATATAAGTTCCAGTAAAAATTGACCCAAACTCACATGGAAGTGCTATAAACTTTAGCGCTTGCGCAATGTCGGTTTCTTAAATGAAAAGGTCTATACGGAAAGTTTCAAACGAACTCGAGAATAGAGCCAGCTGAAACGAGATGTGGTCCAATACTATGACAGGGCTATGGTCGTGTGAATATAGCAGGAGACGATGACTGGGTTGCGCGCGCAACGTATTTCTCCTCTACTGAATTTTAAAACTCGAAGGTGCACGATTGCCGGTCGGAAAACTTCGACGGTTCTATTTATATCTTTCTTCTTTATCCGCTTTGAAATAAAATCAAGAAATTGGGATTTTAACATTTCCAGGTTTCAATGCTGGCGATTTCCATGATTTGAATACTTCACGCACCTCTTTTTATGCGCAAATTTTGAGGTTACATACAATACATACAATTTATACAATTGCTTTGAAAAATTTCCTGTTCCAATTCAAAATTCAGGGTGCAATTTAAAAAATTCAAACTTTTAAATCTGAAAATGATTTATTTGAGGTGGAAATATTTTGAATTTTAAACTTTTAAAACTGAAGCTTCACAAATTTTTAATTCAGAAATATTTCATTTAAACGCTCAATAATTCATACGTATTATGTTAAAATTCGAAATTAACAATTTTAAATTTTAATGACTTTAACATTTAAGAGATTTCTGGTTAAAAAATATAAATTGCGCTATTATTTTTAAGGTTTGAGATAATAATATTTCAACAAAAATTCAGTTCTTAACATTAAAAATTGAACGATTAAACCAATTTTTTAACTGAAAACTTTTTAAAATAAAAGTTAAATTATTTTTATTTTAGGTTGTTCCGGATTAATATTTTTGCATTGTTATTTATAGCTAAAAATTTGAGTTTACCAATTGAAAATGATAGAAATTAACTTACTATTAAAATAATTGAATTTTCAACTAAAAAAAAAAGAGAAAAACAAATTTCCAACAAAATAATTATATTTTGAACCAGAAAGATGAATGTTTTAACTGAAATTATTAATCTACAGTTCGTAAATAAAATTTTTGAGTTTGGATTTATAAATGAAAATGTAAAAATTAATAGTATAAAGCGACTTAAAATAAAATAATTCAATTTATAATTTGAAAAGTTTCCAATTAAAAAAGTATTGTAATTAATCCATTTTTGTCGATTTTTTTTTATTTGTAAAAATTTCTGTTTTTGGTTGAAGATTATTAATTTCAGTTAAAAAATTCCTCTTTCTGGTTGAAGATGTAATTATTTTGTTGGAAATTTGTTTTTTTTTCTTGTTTTTTTTTTAGTTGAAAATTCAATTATTTTGATAGTAAGTGAATTTCTAACATTTTCAATTGGTAAACTCAAATTTTTATCTATAAATAACACTGCAAAAATATTATTCTGGAAGAACTTGAAATAAAAATAATTTAACTTTTATTTTTAAAAAATTTAGTTAAAAAATTGGCTTAATCGTTCAATTTTAAATGTTACGAACTGAATTTTTTTAAAGTATTATCATTTTAAACCTTAAAAATAATAGCGTAATTTATATTTTTAACCAGAAATCTCTAAAATGTTAAAGTCATTAAAATTTAAAATGGTTAATTTCGAATTTTAACATAATAGAAAAAAAATTGTAAAGTTAAAAGTTGTTCAAAGTATGTATTTTATACGTATGAATTATTGAGCGAAATGAGGTTTGGTAATCTTCTTACTACAGCGTATAATTCACGTGCTTGAAAATAATTCTTCAATTATGCATAATACATTTCATACATCAGTAATTCCAATTATAATTGGACTTACTGATGTTTGGTTTACCATTGCATGACACAAATATTATTATCAAAAATCATTTCTTTAATAAAAATTTGATTTATAATTTATCTTTTGAAATCTCATATAAAGTTGTAGGCAAAAAGACTGAAGATTTTAAAATGTTTCATTTTTAGGTTATGACAACTACTGAAAACAAACTGATCTTGTTTCCGTCTTTGCACTTTTATTCTGTATTATGTAGTGCGAGGCACAACTTCATCATCGTCCTCCAAGAATGCTTTTCTTCGTCTTTTGTTTTGACTTTCACTCATTTTGACATCACAGTACTTTATTCCACTCAGCGAACTGTTGGAAACTATAGTGTGATTCGAAAAAAGGTTTTTTGAGTGTTATATTTTATCGGCAAAACACTCAAAATACACAACAAAATCGATGCTTAGATTTTTGAACCAAAGCGATATTTCGATTTTCAATGATGCGACGCGACGGACGGGGCAAAGTAGATTCTATAGCCTATTGCTCGGATTAGGCAGTGTTGCCAGAATGAAAATTACATTTGTACTCTGATGCAGAAAGTCCCCAAGATTGAAAGAAATGTTAACTGTATGTTCTATTATATATCTCTTTCACCACTGCAAACTTTCTGCATGCAATCTGCTGATCTGCAATCATATGAAAGCGCCCTGAAAGTGTACTTAATATTTTGAAATTGTACTGTCGATGGCAGCGTTGCGACGACGCCGCATGTTATTAAACTGTCGCGCATAATTCAAATTATTTAATTTAAAATTGTCTTATTCTTATTCTTTATTTACTATTCAAACAGTTAATTATTTTAAATAATATTAATAACACGGGCCAACAAAATTTGTACCCAAAGACTAGATTATGTGACCCCGAAAAATTTTGATCGCTCAGATCTGATCTGCCTGTGAGCCGTACTCGTATGAACAGTAAAACTAAGCCGATTTAATTGAGCCATTAGACACTAAGCCGACTTAATCGAGCCATTAGAAACAATAAATCGGTTACACTACGGGTACTGCCGAATTTCGAATTTCAATTACTTCTCTTTCTATCTCTACAAGTTAAAAAAGGAAGACCTTTTCATTTTCGACTTTCAAGTTTAAAAACGGTCCCAAAGTCCCACTGTGCAACTTTGAAGTCTTGAACCACAAGAGTGAAGGAGACAGCAGTTTTCTCCATCTCTTCCACTCTCGTTAAAAGAAGCACGGTACAAACTTTTGATTTGTCATCGACTGTGGCTAGGTCTTAACGGCATCGACCAATCGTAGTGGTACACGAGGCTCGGTACCCAACACGCTAATTCCAAATGTATTCAAAAACACAAATTCAGCACGTGCACGCAAATGTACTTGAAAAAAAAAGAGTATGATGTAAAGTGTACTCAACTAGTAATTGTGGTACGTACGTACTCAAATTACACGAAATGTACTTTTTCATTACAATTGTACTGAAAACGGCAACACTGGGATTAGATGAATTGCTCCCAACACGGGCACCTTGCACTACTGCGCATGCATTGCAAAAGGGTGCTTTCATGCCTCTTCAAGGGTGCGTTCCAGGGGACCATCCGGGTGCACTCCGAGCCGTTCCACGACGTCAGATGAGTGTTGGGCTTCACTCGGGTGAACCCTTCAGTGATCAATCGGGTGATGAGTGGGGGTCACTAGACGGGTGACTATTTCATCTACTGAAACTAGGTAGGTAGAACTGAGTAAACAGTGGAATTGGCGGGCAGGGGTGCTATTCTCGAATTCGAGTTTTTTTTGCATGCGAAAATGGCTGATTTTCGAATGGTTGACGCAAGCCGCTATTCTCGAGTTTTCGCTCACCGTTCCTATGCGTAATTTTCCGAACACTTTGCAACGAGTGGTCTGACTCACTCGAAACACAAAATCGTATGCGAAAATTGGCATGAAACTATGGCCAAGGTTCTCTGGATACGGGGACCGTGGGGACTAATATTGCACTAACCTCAAAAGACTCATGTCAATACAAGAAATCATTGAAATTGTACGGGAACGCACGGAAGAACCATCGTTCATACTTACTTTGTTTACTTCTATCGTGGAATCAGAACTTCCGAGGGTCACTGTCTACTGTACTCAGTTTCATTGGTCAATTCATTACATTGAAACATCGGCAACGTCGCACTACACTTCGCCTTCGAAAGCACATCGAGTGGAACTCAAAAATACCAACCGCGCTCGACAATTTTTCGTATACGAATCTATCGCTCGAAAATTTTCGCATGCGATAAAAAGTCGAGTGAGTTCCAGACTAGCGCCCCAGAAGTGGCGGGAATCGCAAGCTTAGTAAAAGACTAAAGTTTAGTATCTTCATAATCTAAGGTTTAGTATCTTCATCACTTTCCACTATTATTCAACACATCACTGTTTGTAATAACAATGATCTTGCTACTGAAGCAGCAATTAAAATCTTATCCTGTTCTTGCATTTTTTAAACTTTTGTGTAACGTAACCTCAATTATCTTTCACCAAACATACACCCGACGCACACTCGAAACCGTTTATTCTGCCGTTCTCCTTCCACTTCACCCTAGTAAGCTCCGCACACTTCTTTACTTCACACACCAATTCACCCGGGTGGTCGCCTGGAACGCACCCCAAGCAGGCAGCCTGCGTGCAGAAAATCCATAAGAGTGGAAGATATAGAGAATGGTCCATCTCTTTCACTCTTAAGGGTTTTCTGCATGCAGGCTGCCTGCTTGCAGAGTCATGAAATCATCCTAAGGCGCTTCATTGGCTGTCGTTTGTGCACTTATTGTTAGAGACCCTGTAGGGGTTCCTTCAGGTTTCTCACCAAGTGTACTCATCGAGTAAACCTGGAAAAGGGGCCTCTTTTCTGTCAAAAATACAACTACTTTGTTAAAATTTTTATTTCTTTTATTTGAAGGTTCATCTCTTTCGTTGAAAATATATTTTTGAAACTGAGAATTAATCTATACCATTTTTGGTTAAAAAATCATGTATTTTGTTAACAATTCGTCTTTCTTTGTAGAAATTAAATTGCTTTATGGAAAATTTATACTTTTTGATTCAAAATTACATTTTTCGGTTGAATTATTAACTGTAAATATTTTTTGTTTGCAAAGTCGTTTTGTTGTAAATGCAACTATATTGTTAAAAATCAAAGTCATAATTTTTGGGTGGAAAATTCGATTAGTCATTTAAAGTTGAACTACTTAGTAAATAAATTAATTCTTTCTTATTAAGGATTCATAATTATAGTTGAAAATTCAACTATTTGCCTTTAAAATAGGTTAAAAATTCACCTTTTTGTTGATAATACTCCTTTTGACTTTAAAATTAAAAAATTTATTCAAATTAAATTGACCTTTTTTAGTAGAAATTTAATCTTTTTGGTTGAAAATTGTATCATTTTTGGTCAAAAATTCAATTTTTTGGTTAAAATATGAACTGCACATCTTCTTCGGTTTAAAAGTCGATATTTCACTAAGAGTTGAACTACTTTGTTAAAAAATACGTTTTTTTAACAATGTTTTATAATTATGGTTGAAAATTTAACTATTTGCTTAAAAGTTTAACTCTTTGATTGAAAACTCATATTTTTCGTTTAAGAAATTCAACTTTTTGTAGATAATTCGTCTTTTTGACTTTAAAATTAAATAATTTCGTTGAAAATTCATGTATTTTGTTTAAAATTTGTCTTTTTTTGTAGATCATTAATTTTCTTGTTCGAAAATTCATCTGATTGGTTGACAATTCAACAACTTTGTTGAAAATAAATTTTTTCCGTTAAAATTATTTATCTTTATCTGAAAATGTAACTATTATAGGAATGATTAAAAATTAATCGTATATATTGGTTAAGTTTGAAAATTGTTTTTTTTTTATATAGAACATTAATCTTCATGGTCAAAAATTCACCTTTTTCCTTGAATATTTAACAATTTTATTGAAAATTCGTTTTGTTTCTTGTTCAATTCAATTTTTTATCACAGCTTTTATCTGAAAATTGAACCATTCCATTTTTGGTTAAACCTTATCCTGTAAATTGTATTAGTTAAAACACCAATTATTTGTTAGAAAATTATTTGATTTGTTTTCGATTATGACTTGAAATATTATTTCAGTATAAAAAATTTTTATTTTTAACCCATTCAATTTGAAATTTTTTAATTGTAGAAAGAAAATTTCGTTAATTATCAGCAATATTTGACCGTTCATTTAAAACAATCCATTACAAACAACTGTTAAAAACTATACAAATTTGAACAGAATGGTTCGAAATAGAAAGCCTTTAATTGTTAAATATGTAATGAGCTAAATTTTAAGTTTAAACGCTACAATTTTAATTTCAAAAAAGATTCAGAATTAATTTAAAACTTGAAATTATTTCAAATAATTTGAAACATGATTTAGACTTTTGCAGATTTAAAAAAAAAGCTTTTTGAGAATTGTACAGTATTTAAAAAGAATTACAAAAATGGTTGTGATTGCTAAGAACATTGAAAATGATTTTTTTATTTTGACAAATAAATTTTAAGTGAGTATTTGAAAACATTTTAAAAATTAAAAAAAGGAATCCGGAAGATTTTTTAACTAATACAATGTACAGGATAAAGTTTCCACCAAAAATTGAATAGTTCAATTTTCAGATAAAAACGATTAATTTTTACTCAATCCTAGAATAGTTACATTTTCAGATTTAAAAAAAAAAAATTTTTAATCAAAAAAATTAATTTTCAATAAAGTTGTTAAATTTTCAACCAATAACATGAATTTTCGACCAAGAAAATTAATGATCTACAAAAAAAGACAAATTTCAAACAAAATACATGAATTTTCAACATAATTATTTAATTTTAAAATCAATAAAACGAATCATCTACAAAAAGTTTTTTTTTTTGCGAAAAAGAGTTTTCAATCAAAGAGTTAAACTTTCAACCAAATAGTTAAAATTTTAACCATAATTATAAAACCTTGTTGAAAATAACAGTATTTTTTTACGAAGTAATTCAACTCTTAGTGAAATAATCGACTTTTAAGCCCAAGAAGACGTACAGTTCATATGTCAACCAAACAATTGCATTTTTGACAAAAAATGATACATTTTCAACAAAAATGATTAAATTTCTATCATACAAGGTCAACTTCCAACAAAATATATGAACTTTCCACAAAATTATTTAATTTTAAAGTCAAAAAGAGTATCATCTACAAAAAAGCTGAATTTTTAACCCAAAAATATGACTTTTTAGAAAATTTTAATTGTCGACCAAATAGTTTAACTTTCTATCAAATTGTTGACTTTTACCGCCCAAGGATGCAATTTTAACAAAAAAGTAAAATTTTTAACAAAAAATTTAATTTGAAGGAAAATAGTTGAATTTTCAACTATAATTATGAATCCTTAATAAGAAAAAATTAATTTTGTAACTAAGTGCTTCGACTGTAAGTGAAAGTTAAACTATTTGGTCGACAATTAAAATTTTGGTTGAAAAATCATATTTTTGGGTTAAAAATTCAGGTTTTTTGTAGATGATACTCTTTTTGACTTTAAAATTAGATAATTTTGTTGAAATTTCATATATTTTGTTGCAAATTGACCTTGTTTGTTAGAAATTTAATCTTTAAATTAGATTACTTCATGAATAGTTGAATTACTTTGTAAAAAAAATACTGTTTTTTTCAACAAGGTTTTATAATTATGGTTAAAAATGTAACTATTTGGTTGAAAGTTTAACTCTTTGATTGAAATCTCATATTGTTCGTCGAAGAAAATCAACTTTTTATAGATAATTTTGGTCGAAAATTCATGTTATTGGTTGAGAATTTAACAACTTTATTGAAAATTTATTTTTTCGATTGAAATTTTTTTTTTTATCTGAAAATGTAACTACTCTAGGATTGATAAAAATTAATCGTTTTTATCTGGAAATTGAACTATTCAATTTTTGGTTGAAACTTTATCCAGTACATTGTATTAGTTAAAACACCAATTATTTGATAGAAAATTAATTTAATTTGTTAAAAAGTAAACTTTTGGGTTGAAAATTGATATATTTTGTTAATTAGATTTTTTCCTAAAATTAAAAAAACTGCAAAATCAAAAAATTTCCTTAAAATCTTCCGGATTCTTTTTTTTATTTTTAAAATGTTTTCAAATACTCACTTAAAATTTATTTGTCAAAATAAAAAATCATTTTCAATTTTCTTAACAATCACAAGAATTTTTGTTATTCTTTTTAAATACTGTACAATTCTCAAAAAGCTTTTTTTTAATCTGAAAAAGTCTAAATAGTGTTTCAAATTATTTGAAATAATTTCAAGTTTTAAATTATTTCTGAATTTTTTTAAAAATTAAAATTGTAGCGTTTAAACTTAAAATTTAGCTCATCACAAATTTAACAATTCAAGGCATTCTATTTCGAATCATTCTGTTCAAATTTATATAGTTTTTAACAGTTGTTCGTAATGGATTGTTTTAAATGAACGGTCAAATATGGCTGATAATTAAAAAAATTTCCTTTTTTTAATTAAAAAATTTCAAATTGATACAAATTTTTTATACTGAAATAATATTTCAAGTCATAATCGAAAACAAATAAATTAATTTTCTAACAAATAATTGGTTTTTAACTAATACAATTTACAGGATAAAGTTTAACCAAAAATAGAATAGTTCAATTTCTAGATAAAAGCTGTGACAAAAAATTGAATTGAACAAGGAAAAAAACGAATTTTCAATAAAATTGTAAAATTTTCAAGGGGAAAGATTAATTTTTGATCAAGAAGATTAATGTTCTATAAAAAAAAAAAGATTTTCAAACTTACCCAATATATACAATTAATTTTTAATCAATCCTGTAATAGTTACATTTTCAGATGAAGATAAATAATTTTTAACGGAAAAAATTTATTTTCAACAAAGTTGTTGAATTGTCAACCAATAACATGAATTTTCGACCAAGAAAATTAATGATCTACAAGAAAAGACAAATTTCACACAAAATAAATGAATTTTCAACGAAATTATTTAATTTTAAAGTCAGAAAGACGAATTATCTATAAAAAGTGGAATTTCTTAAGCGAAAAATATGAGTTTTCAATCAAAGAGTTAAACTTTCGACCAAATAGTTAAATTTTCAACTATAATTATAAAACCTTGTTAAAAAAAGTCAAACAAGCTGAATTTTTAACCTAATTTAAAGGAAAATAGTTGAATTTTCAACTATAATTATGAATCTTTAATAAGAAAAAATTAATTTTTTAAATAAGTAGTTCAGCTTTAAGTAAATAATCGAATTTTCCACACAAAATTTTAATTGTTAACAATATAGTTGCATTTACAATAAAACAACTTTGCAACCAAAAAATATTTACAGTTGATAATTCAACCGAAAAATATAATTTTTAATCAAAAAGTATAAATATTTCATAAAGCAATTTAATTTCTACAAAGAAAGACGAATTGTTAACAAAATACATGATTTTTTAACCAAACATGATATAGATAAATTGTCAGTTTCAAAAATGTATTTTCAACGAAAGAGATGAACCTTCAAATAAAAGAAATAAAAACATTAAAAAAGTAGTTGAATTTTTGATAGAAAAGAGGACTTTCTTACCATTATAATATAACATAATTATAATAG
>NC_046658.1:10721142-10723531 GCF_010883055.1 Belonocnema kinseyi
ATCCGACCACCGACTAGCTAGTTGATCTTTCTTTTATCCATTGTATTTTCTTGTACAACTTAAATTTCTAGAATATACATAGAGACTTAAACGGTCAGTTTAAGTTCTCTTTTAAACTAAAATATTTTTGTGTATCATTTCAAATCACATCAACTAGCGAGAAACCTGAACGAAACCTAGTAAGGGACACACCATGTGGCCATATGGTGGGGGAAAATGGAACGAAAACTGGAGCCAGCGGTAGAAGGCGCGAGGTATTCAAACACCAATAAATAATATGCCTGAATCGTGTATTCAATCGGATTGGGAAAATTAAAGTAATGAATGTTTTGAAGTTAAAAAAATAGACAATATCGTCAGGGATTACGATTTAGAGAGAAATGCAACTCATAAAGACGACGCTTTCAGCACCGATATGCGGATTCAGGAGCAAACAAATGTAGGAAAAGATTCACTTGCTTTATTTTATAAAAGGCAAGGCTGTTGCGAAGAATCAAGTTCTTCGGAAAAAGATGACTTCATGATCGTCATTATGACAAATTACCAGCAGCAAGTGTTAATACAATTCACTCCAGATAAATTTTGTTTTGACAGCATTTACAACATGACGGGATATGGCTTTCAATTGACGACGATGCTCACAGTTGACGAGTTCGGAGATGGTTGTCCGACTGCTTTTTGTTTGAGCACTCGTGTAGATGCTGTTGCTATGTCTTAGTTTTTCGCAGCAGTTAAGGCAACAGTGGGGCATATTTCAACAACACTTTTTATGCCCGACGATGCTCCAGCTTACTTAATGCTTGAACTGGTGTATTTTCGAAGCCTGAGTATCACTTGCTGTGCACTTGGCATTCTATTTTTGCAAGGGATTAGGTATAAATACAAACATGTACCTTAAAGCTGCTCACAAGAAGCTTAAATATTGCTACATGTGCGGAAAACAAAATAAGCGAGTAGACAAGTGCATTAGTGTTCTGATGCGATTTTCAAGGGACATGGTGTTTGACCGCATGAAACGAACGGTGAAGAACAAACCGACTTTCAGAATAAAAGCTATTGCTCAGAGTCGTCACAGGAGTAACAATATCAGCGAAGAACTGATAAAGAAAGTCCATAAAAGCTTGTGGGTGTTAAAGTCATTATCGATGGAAAATGTTTCTTACGAAGTGTCACTGAACACTTCTTCTGTATGCGGAACGTATCCACTTTCCTGTCCAGAGTGCAAAATTTGCGTGCATGAATTTAATTGCACTTGCATAGACAGCACGATTCGGGGTAACTTGTGTAAGCATGTTCATGCTTTTGTGCAAAAAGAGAAACCTTCACGCAAAAGTGCAGAGTCCGTTGAAAGAGAAGAGCTTATAACTTCAACTTTCGAGGAACAACATGGAGCTGTTGCCGAGACTTCTCAGGGACAATCTGTTCATGTAGCAAAATCAGTGAAGGAAATTACTCGATTGAAGGTCTTACTCGATGCTATATTCGGAATGTTTAATACGCTTCCTGATGAAATGGTCGCTGACATCAGCATAAAGACCAATAGTCTTGACCAATTTTGCAAAAGCTTGCAAGAAGAAGCTATTCAACTCACTCCCGTACCACATTTACCCAATGCACCTGACATGCCCAGTCGCAAAAATTTGGAACAACAGCGACGCTTTTACACTACTAAAAAAAGCTTCAAGGTCTGAAAACAAATGGGCAAAACCCACACACATGCAAAAGGTTGCCATTGAACAAGCCATGTCGAGTATAGGGTATGAAAGTGAATCAGTACATACTGACTTCGATCACATCTATTCACATTCCTCTTTAACTCCACAGTAGACATAATGTATTCTGTTTTTGATTTGGTTTAAATTAGTATATATATAGACTAAACCTGTATATTAGGGTACACAGAAGAAACTGAAGATTTAATTCCTTTTTAATAGCACTGTAAAGCTTTTCCGTAGTATTACGAAGGATTTCAACCAATTTTTCACTATTGGTCAAGTTCATGAAACGGAAAAAAGACTAAGACAAAAGTTTTTTCGTAGAAATACAATATTTCAAAGGATGAAAAAATTCACTCCTGTTAATTTGTACCTAAAGTAGCAAAAATAATGTTTATATTTCTTATGCATTTTTAAGAAATAAAGAAACACACACATATTTTTAAACTTTAAACATGTTTTTTTTCTATTTTTTATGGGTTCTGAAATATTAGCCATTTCCACACATGCAAAATATGGATTGAAAATTATGATTGTTATTTGTAAAAAATATCTTCTGTCGCAGGATCCGTAAACAATAGAAGAAAAAATTTCATAATTTTAGGCAAAAATTAAACACGCGCTGAAATGTCAACGAATATTATAGCGAATGTTATAATATTATACATACATGC
>NC_046658.1:10723631-10724962 GCF_010883055.1 Belonocnema kinseyi
TGTTTTTATATATTAATTTGTCGGTAAAATTTTTTGTATAATTTTAATTTTAAATTCAAACAATAATTTTTAACACTTTAAATATTAAACAAAAATTTATTTTATAACAATATTTTATTATCGTAGTTTTAAAAAATAATTAATATTGATTAAGAAACAATTTTATTTGGGGAGTCTTATTGTTTGGGAATTTTCAAATTCTTTAATATTATAAACTGTTCAGGAATTTTATTAGTTTTGGAATTGTATTTTTTGGCACAGAGAGTTTTACCGAGTCTGGAATTTTGTTTTTCGGGATATTTCAGCCGTCCCCATAGAATTACAGAAAATTTGCTCTAATTATAATTTCGGCGCTCGATCTTGTTGAGTTTTTCCTACAGTATTATTAAAAAGAAATGTGTATGGAAATTTTTGATATCACAAAGTTAAAGATAATCTCAATTAAATAATTTAAAAATTCGCTGTACATCCAATTTTTATTCTTGGGTCTTGGCAATTTTTTTCTAATCCATTTCAGTGACTGATAAACAGGGGTGATTTTCTCTTTGAAAATAAGTGATTAAAATTTGAAAAAATTAGGTAGGCTTTTTTGACATCTAGGTATGTAAAAAAGGTAAATTGCAGAAAATTTAAAAACTAATTTAAGAACTATTAATACGCTTTTAAGAAACCAATACAATTTACATAACACTAATTGTAAAATTTGCAAATTTTTAGACCTTCAGTTTAGGAACTCGAATTTTAACGTTAAAATTGCTTCATTTTCAGAATACAGATTTATTGTTTGAATTTTCGGAATTTTTCGAAATTTTTCGAAATTGTTAAAAGGCGAAAAAGTTTGAATTTAAAATGTAAAAATGCGAAAATACACCATTTTCCATGTTCATTTACAATCCAGCGAGTCACTTTCTTTCGATTCTTTTGAAAGTCGATCCTTTGCTTTCAGTTTTCTTTTTAAACTATACCTTGAATTTAACGCATTTCAAATTAAATTTTTGCAGCTGTATTTAGGCATAATTGTAGCTGAAACATGAAAAAGTATGGACTAATTTCATACTTAAAGAGATTCTATCACATATATTGAACTATTAAAACCTCTGACCTTTTTTAAGGTTTTTAAAACTTCTTTTTAACTGTTTTGGTTGTGATTTCTTGATAAAAGAATAAGTGCTATTTAGTCTCCAGAACAGCAATTTCAAAAATATTTAAAGCCTTAATAATTTAAACAGTTTAAATTTGTAGTCTTCAGAATATATTGAATAATTTCAAATTTAAAGCTATTTAAATATTTCATCTGAATTTTTGAATGGAAGGTGTTCGATAATTTTAGA
>NC_046658.1:10725062-10728224 GCF_010883055.1 Belonocnema kinseyi
TAGCTACAATCATATTCTATATCTATTTGAATATGCGCGCGGATAACTACTAAAGATTGACTACACCTGTTCATTCAATTACGACACGTGACGGTCCAGTACATCACATCACCAAGTGCACCTGGGCAAAGATATTATAAACGTAGATGCGGTGCGGGCTTAGTTGCCCGCCATAAATATAGACGGCGCGTCCGTCGAAAAAAGTCACTTCCCCTCTACCCACCACTCCCGTAGAAAGCACACATCGATATAGTTTGCCAAGAGCCACTTGGAGCGCTGTAAGCAACTCTCGGCACACCTTCGAGGCGCACTGATGGTAAACTTAGCTTGAACAAGAACCATTTGGATTGAAAGTAAATTGCCAATTAAAACATTTTTACATTTATAACTTTGCAAAACTTGGTTGTTTTAATAAATACCACAAATATAAGTCGATGAGTAATTTATATTACGGTTTCATATATTTTCCACTAATTCTAAAATTATGAATAATAATTTTCATTCAATATGTTGTTTATATATAGTTTTTTAATATTATTTATTTTTATTGTTGTGGTCTGCAATTTCTAGGGACTTTTTTAGACTATTCGTCTAATTAAGTTCTCGTATGTATTTTCCAATTTCTTTATTATTATATATTCTAACGTTTTTATAAAAATATAATTATGATTCCAAGTGATAGGAAAATTGTTCTTTCGGTATTCAGATGTTAAGACGACAGTTCCAAGCCAGATTACGTTTCGCATTGGCAAACAAAATGAGACGAACAGAATTTCACCCGCACATTTATAAAAAATATTATATTCCATAAAATATATTTTTAAATAAACTTTAAATCATTATAATTGATACAGCTGACTTGAAATATATATATATAATTCACATTATTATTTAAGTTTTTCAGGAGTTTTAAATGCCTCAAAATCTTCAAGATTTTTTTACAATTTTATAAATCTTTTTAAATTTTTGAAATATTTTCGACACTGTAAACATCCCGAAATAAAAAAATGCTGAAACCTGAAAATCCCGAATTAAAAAATTCTAGAATAATGAAATTCTGGACAGTTTACAATATTATCTAATTTAAAAATTCCCGAATAATAAAACTCCAGGCCGAATGCTGTCTAATGATAAAATATACAAACTAGAAAATTCCCGAATTGCAGAAATTGATAAAACAGTTATGTGGTCAATATTATTTATTTATTAAAAATACAGTAATCAAATATTTTTATTATAGAAATTTGGTTTAATGTTTAATTTTTTAAATTATTGTTTTAATTTTAAATAAAAATAATTGTATAAAAATGTGATACCAACATAAATTTAAAATATGTGAGCTTCAAATGAAACAAACTTTGCAGGATTCAATGCAGGCTGATTTAACGCGACTTTTATTTTTATTTTTTTAAATAATAATTTTATTTTTGCGAGGGTTTTCTGCAATGTAAAAAAATAAAATGGACATTTTCAAACAACTTTTTTTATCCAAAAATACATTTGTTCAATTATTGTTATTTTTAATTCAAACAATAATTTTTAGAAACTTTAAACATTAAAAAAGTTTTTTCCTTGGTAAAAATATTTTATTATTCTATTAAAAAAAATTTTTAACTAACTATTTTTTAATTGTAAGATTGTAAATTGTCGAGAATTTTCCAATTCGGGAATTTTATTTTTCGGAAAAAGCGAATGAAAAATCCCGAAAAATAAAATTCCTGACACTAAAATTCGTACATTAAAAAATAACCAATAATAAAATTCCCGAAATTATAAAAGTCCCGAAATATAAAAGTCGAATTGGAAAATTCACGAAAAAAAAAAAAAAAATAAAATTCCAGGCAATAAGATATTACCGAATTTTAAAAATCCCCAAAGAAAATGCCTGAATCATAAAATATCCGAACTAGAAAATTCTTGAATTTAAACAATTTAAAAAATTGTTATTAAATATTATTTATTTATTGAAAATACAATAATCGAATATATATTTCTGGATGAAAAAATTTGTGTGAAAATGTGCATAGTAATTGAAAAAAACATAAAAAAGTTCTGAAAAATCGAATTTTTTATTAATAAAAAAAATTTTTTTAAATTAATTTTGATATAAATCGTTGTTGAATTGAATACTGCAAAGTTTGTTTCAAAAATGTTATTATGTAGGTACGAAGAAAATTTCGGCTCGAACTGCAGTTCATCGACGTTTTGAGGCCCCGTGAGTCAGAAAAACAAGTTTTTACGTCGGGGTCTGTTTGTCTGTCCGGCGTCGTCGTTATTGTTGTCTGTATATCGGATAATTTTCGAAAGACTGGTCCGATTGGATTGGGCTGACACTGTTCGAGGGACCAAAAAGAAAGATCAAGTTCGTTAAAGAGCCATTTTTGATAAAAATCCAAGAAGTTGAAGCTTTTTCAAAATTTTTGAGACCACTTTTTTTCAAAATCCGAAAATTTTATCGACAGCTAATTATGGTACAAAAAAAATATGAACAATTTATCCTGACAACTTTTTTTGATAAAAGCAAACTCACCAAAGTTAAAGGATTTTCAAAATCCAAAAAACCAATCGAAAATGGAAATTTGAAGCAAAAAAAGCTTGATATGGAAAAAAGTCAAAAGGCGACAATGAAAAGAGTTTTATGCGAAAAATGATTTTCGCGAATTTCATTAAATTTCGAAGTTTTGAGGCTCCTTGAGTCAGAAAAACAAGTTTTTACATCGGTATCTGTCTGTCTCTCTGGCGTCTACGTCGTCGTTTAAATTGATGTTATGGTTGTCTGTCAATCGGATAACTTTCGAAAAAATAGTCGGATTGGATTGTGCTTTGACACACAGATTTTTTTATTTTAAAAATTGTATGTAAAAATTGTACTATTTTTATTTCTATAACAAATATTTTTCTTTAATTAGATATTTGCAATAAAAGTGTTCCGAAAAGATTTTTTAAAAATCTTTCGGGGAATAAAATTAGTATTTATAGGTCGACAAAGGTTTGTTTTCTTAACCAAATTTGGCTTTCGTCTAAATTTTTCCAGTTGTTTTTACTGTAGTACAATTTACGTTTGCATCTCGGGCGAAGAAATCCATTTTATTGTTTGACAAATATTCTTTGTAAATCAATATTTTTCACAGAAAATTACCCTGAGTGACAGAACGAAATCGG
>NC_046658.1:10728324-10730906 GCF_010883055.1 Belonocnema kinseyi
CTATGGTAGGCAATGAAAGAGAGGGGTGTAGAGGAAAAGTTAGTGGAGAGGATAAAGGAAATTTTTACTGAAACCAGGATTAGGGTGAAAATAGGAAAGAAAGAAGGGCAGGTTTTCTGGACAAGCCGAGGTTTAAGGCAAGGGTGCCCTTTGAGTCCGTCACTATTTAGTATCCTATTGGCAGACTTAGACGAGAAGCTAAAGGAGGAAGGGAAAGGAGGAAGGGAAAGGAGGAACGGTTTTGGCTAATAGCAAACTATACTCTCTAGCATACGCGGACGATGTAGTTCTATTAGCAGATGATGAGAAGGGGATGAACCTAATGATGAGAATCTTTGAAGAGTGTGTGGGAACAAGAGAGCTGACGGTGAACGTAGATAAGACAAAGGTGATGTGTTTCAGAAAGAGAAAGAGCAAAATAAATTACGTTTGGAAGATGAACAGACAAAAAGTGGAAATTGTGGAGGAGTTCTGTTACCTAGGTTTTTGGTTTGAGGCAGAAGGGGGAACGAGCAGCAGGTGAGGAAAAGAATTGAATGTGCGAGTAAAGTAATGGGCCAAGCATGGGGTATAGGAAAGAGAAGGTTCAAGAACGATTGGAGAATGAGGGTCTGGTTGTTTGATGGGTTAGTGTGAGCGGTTTTGTGTTATGGTGTGGCGATCTGGGGATGGAAGGAACATAGGAAAGTAGAGAGCATACATGAGCAATTCCTGGGGTGGGTAATGGAGGTTAGCTGGAGTTGCTTAAGATATATGTTAAAAGAAAAGCTAGGAAGAGAAAATATGATTACTAGACAAATTAAGAGAGCATGGAGGTTTGAAGAGCACCTAAAACGGGGAGAAGGAAGTAAAATTGCACAAGCATGTTTCGGCGAAATTCGGAACAATGAAGCGAGAGGTAATGTGGGAAATTCAAAATGGGAGGAAGAAAGGAGAAAAATGAGAAGGGTGTGTAATATTCGAGAAGGGGTTATGGAGTGGCAGGGCATAGAGTTAGAGCTATTGGTTAAACAAGGAGAAGAGAGATGGACAAAGATTATAGATTCGAGGTACAATAGATGGTATATGATAGTCAAAGGGTTGACGAAACCAGAATATCTGCAAAAAATAAAAAAGGAAGAAAAATGGAGTAGGGTTGTATGGTTCAGAATGGGAGAAGGAGTGAGAGATTCAGATATTGGATGAATGAAGAGGAGAATTTATGCAGAGTATGTGGATACGAAACGGAGTCATGGGCACATGTATTAGAGAGATATACAGGAGAGGAAGAGGGACAGTTGAGTGTGGATGAGTGTGTAACATGGATCTTGGATGGTAGTGGACAGGGAGTGATGTGGATGAAGAAATTGGATGAAGTAAGCGAAAGCAAGGGAGTAGAAAAGAGCCAAACGGATGATCCTGAAAAGTGACAGTAAAAAACGAAAATTGTTTTCAATATCGTGGAAAATGCATTTTTTATGGTAAGAGGAAACGGAAGCCCTGAAAGCTAGCTCATTTTAGGAATTAATATCACTACTGTTACTATTGTTTATCCTACGTAATGCGAAAGAGTAGAATATAAGTAGTAGTTAAGTTAGACTAAGGATGGAATTGTAAATATATATACAGGCAGCGGAGGCCCTCAAACCCGTAAAAGGGAGAGATTAAATACATACATACATACATACATACATACATACATACATAATAAAATGTTGTTATCAAATAAATTTTTGTTTAATATTTAAAGAGTTAAAAATTATTGTTTGAATTTAAAATTAAAATTATTCAAAAAATTTACCGACAAATTAATATACAAAAACACGTGTTTTCTAATGATCATTTCGATTTTTCGGAAAAACTTTTGTGATTTGAAAAATACTATATACATTTTCAACCAAAATATCTTATCCAGAAATATATTTTGTTTTAATTATTGTTATTTTAAATTTAAGCAATAATTTTTAAACACTTCAAACATTAAAAAAGTTGTTTCTCCGGTATAAATATATGATTATTTCTATTTAAAAAAATATTTGTCAAAGGCAAATGTTTTCAGCACTTGCTTATCTCGAAAGGTCTTTCTATAATACTTTTTTTAAAATTAAAAATATGATTTTTCGAGGATATTTTTTTTATAATTAAAAAAAGACTGTATCGAAAGCCTGGATCAAACTTCAGATCTGAAAAAAATCAGAGATACATACATCTCAAACATTTCTAACCTCAAAAAATATTTCTACTGCTTTACCGTCAGATTTTACGAAGAATGAGAAAACAAGAAATTCGATTTCGTAGTACGATGAGGGCAGCACCTCGATAGGGCAGAAAATGTGATGTCCTATATATATAATTCCCCACTCCGACGCCCCGCACCGCATCTACGTTTATAATATCTTTGGCGAAACTAACCTATAAGTGTGTTGTTTCCACACGAGCGCATCATCGAAACACCATTCCACGCTCTCGGACCGCCCACTTATGCGCGCGCAAACATATATACACGCGCGCAGAATTTAAAAGTAGATAAAATGGTTACGTAAAATAAAACTTAAAATAAATTTATTCGATTTACTAAATTGAAGAACGAAATTTATTTTTTT
>NC_046658.1:10731006-10741634 GCF_010883055.1 Belonocnema kinseyi
TTCTCCCGTCGCCTTGTTTCTTTTTAACCTATTTATTGCCTCATCCACTTCTTCTCTTGTTATCTCGTTCCCTTCCTCCATTTCTCCTTGGACTATCCTACATTTTTCCCCTTTGATCTTATTTTGCTCTCCCCCTAATAGACCCTTAAAATAACCCGTCCATTCCTCCATTTCTATTTCTTCGTTAACGCCCCTCCTTTCCCCTCTATCCCTATTTATCACATCCCACACCCTACCTTCTTTGATCACTTTTTCTACCTCTGCTTTATATTCTTCCTTTCACTTCTGTCTTTTCATTTCCAGCATCTTCTCATGTTCTTTTTTCCTCCTGTTATACTCCTCCTTCTCCATTTCCCCTCTTCTCCATTTGCTCACACACTCTTTTATTCTCTCTTTACTCGCCCAGCATTCCTCGTCCCACCAGCCTCTCTTTCCCCCTACTCTTTCTTCATTAGTACCCAGCTCATCCTTTACCTTTTCAATGGACCCCTTCAACCTTTCAATTAACGAGTCTATTCCCTCCTCTTTTTCATACCCAACCTTCTTCTTTTCCATCTGTTGTTTAAACTCTTTTAATTTATCTACCCCCCAGATTCCCATTTTCGTGTTTCGTTCGCACCCTTTTTCCTTTCTCCCTCTGCCGCGCTTACTGACGCCTCTTCTTAGTGTAACTATGACCGGGAAGTGCTCGGACCCTATCTCATTCCTTACCTTCATACTCCCTATCATATGCCGCATTCTTTCTTCAGCCAAGATGTAGTCTATTACTGTTGCTCCCTTTCCTATGAATTTGATCTCCCTTCCTCATCTCCTTTCATATTGCCATTGCATATAAACCATCCTGTTTCTCTTATCATGTCTAGTAACTTCCTCCCCTTCCTGTTCGTCTCTCAATGTTTGGAGTTCCTTGTAAATGCCTCCTTTTCTTCATCCCATAACCCTCCCCCTTGTTCGTCAGTCCATGCATTTAAGTCCCTTCCTATTAAAACCAATTCTTCCTTCTTTTCCTCCATCCATCTCCTTATTACTCTCCAGCCTTCCTCTTCCCCTCTTCTTCTGTATACACACGCCACTGCTATTTCTACTTTCCCAATTATAATTTTTTTTATTATTGTTCCCTTTAACGTGTTCTTTTCTTGCTTCTTGCATTGTCCACACATAACCTTTCGGTAACAGCTTTTTTATTCCCTTCCAGTCCTTCTCATCTGCTCAAGTTTCACTTATCATAATCACATCCCACTTTTCTAACTCCTCCCAAAATCCTTTATTCCTATTCTTCAAACCTGACACATTCCAGAAAGCCATTTTCACGTTTCTCTCTTCCCCTCCCTCTTCTTTCCTCTTCTTTCCTCTTCACTTTGTTTCCCTTTTGTCGTTTGGAAACCCCTCTGATTTATTTCTAGACTCTTTTTCGTCTCCCTTCGCCCTATCTTTCTCAAGACTTTTTCCTTTTTTCCTTAATTCTTCTAATTCTTCATCCCAGCACCATTCCTCCCCATTTATCCATAACCTGTCTCTCCCTATCCACACCATATGACCCCTTTTCCTCTCTACCCAAGCCCTCTGCTCTATTTGCCATCTCTTTCTCCTCTCCCTCTATGTCATATCTTCTTCAATTCTTTCCCTTCTTCCTCTTAATAATTTTTTTCTCTCCATAATTTTCTTTTTCTCCTCCTCACTCCCCACTTTTATCAGAAACATTCCTTCTTTTCCTTCCTTTGTCCCTCCTATTCTCTTGACTCCTTCTACCCATACCTGCACTCTAATATCTCCAAAAAGATTTGTTATTTCCACTTCTCCTGTTTCACTCTCCACTTTTAATCTATTTTATTTTTCCTCTTTGCCCTTTCTTCCCCTTCTAATCTTCTTTCGATCTCACTGAGTCTTTTCTTCAATCTTTCATTCTCACTTCGGATGTTCTTTTCATTCCCTTGAACTATTTCCTCATTTTCTACTTTTTCCCCCATATGCTCATTCCTAATTTCTAGACTGGATACCCGCTCTTCCAACTGTTTTATTTTTCTAGACTTCTGTTCGTCAACCTCTCTCTGTCTATTCTCAATGCTTTCTAGCTTACCCCAAACCTTGTCTTTCTCCTCCTCCCAACGTTTATCCCATTCTTCCCATTTTTCTCTGACCTTTTTCACTTCCCCCCTTACATCGTTTCCCTGCCTATTCATATCCCTATTCATGTCATCCAATCTCTTTCTTGTTTCCTCTCCAAACCCTTTAATGAGGGCTTCCAATTTTTCAAACGTCTCCCCATCCCCCCTCTCTCTGGTGTTTTCCTTTTAATTATAACTCTATTGTTGTCCTGGTTCCTTTCTACCTCATCTTCCTCAGCCACTCTTTTCCTTTTTCCCTCCCCTTCACTGCTAGTCGCGCTTGCCTTTTTTTGCCATTCGCCCAGACTTCTGTTCGAACTTGCGTTGCCTAGCTTGTTAAGGCGCTGTAAATTTGAGGGCCTTCCCCGTGTCACTGCGATCAACGTCACCCATCCCCCCACTTTCAATGCTTTCAGCAACGTCAGCTGTTGCAGCCACTACGATTTTCTGCTCTGTGCGATTGTCCAATAACTGTGGCCCTCTGGCGCCAGTTTGTGGACTTCGCGTCGTCGGCATCGTACCTTACCCAAAGCTTCGTGAAGTTTCCCGCCTTTATTTCCTACCTCTTGCCCCCCTGACCAAGCAACTATTTTTTTACTCCTAACCTCAAAAACTTCACACGCTCCAAATTTTCACTTCAAACCACTCACTTTCACCCTTCACACCTTTGCCTTCACTCACCCTTCTTCTTTTGCACTCGATCTCCGCACTTTCTGCCTTTTCTGTATCCACTCACCCTTATTTCCTTCACCAAAGCCAAAAATACAGCACTTGACAAAAAGAGTTCTTTCGCGATTGGTACCGGAAACGGAAGCCCAATATTTTATTATCGTATTTCTAATAAATAATTAATATTGATTAAGAAACAATTTTATTTGGGAAGTTTTATTATTTGGGAATTTTCTAATTCGTTAATATTATAAACTGTTCAGGAATTTTATTAGTTTTGGAATTGTATTTTTCGGGACAGAGAGTTTTACCGAGTCGGGAATTTTATTTTTCGGGATATTTCAGCGGCCCCCATAGAATTAAAAAAAATTTGCTCTAATTATAATTTCGGCGCTCGATCTTGTTGACTTTTTTCTACAGTATTAATAAAAAAAATTGTATGGAAATTTTGGATATCACAAAGTTAAGGATAATCTTAATTAAAAAATTTAAAATTCGCTGTACATCCAATTTTTATTCTTGGATCTTGGCGATTTTTTTCTAATCCATTTCAGTCACTGGTAAACGGGGGTGATTTTCTCTTAGAAAATAAGTGATTAAAATTTGATAAAATTGGGTAGGCTTTTTTGACATCTCGGTATGTAAAAAAGGTAAACTTCAGAAAATTTAAAAACTAATTTAAGAACTATTTATACTCTTTTAAGATACCAATACAATTTATACAACACTAATTGTTAAATTTGTACATTTTTAGGCCTTCAGTTTAAGAACTTGAATTTTAACGTTAAAATTGCTTCATTTTCAGAATACAGCCTTATTGTTTGAATTTTCAGAATTTTCGGTATTAGTTATAGGTTAGGTAAAAAATAACATTATGGGATTCAAAATTGTTAAAACGCGAAAAAGTTTAAATTTAGCATTTAAAAATGCGAAAATACACCATTTTCCATGTTCATTGGCAATCCAGCGAGTGACTTTCTTCCGCTTCTTTTGAAAGTCGATCCTTTTCTTTCAGTTTTCTTTTTAAAATATACCCTGAATTCAACGCATTTCAAATTAAATGTTTTCAGCTGCATTTAGATTGAATTATACAAAGGTTTTTCGTTTTAAATATAAATTAATTAAAAAATTTTATTTGTTTTTCACGATTGTAATTTATAACTTCTAAAATGGAATAATTGTAGCCAATTGTCTCTAGAACAGCAATTTCAAAAATATTTAAGCCTTAATAGTTGAGACATTTTAAATTTGTAGTCTTCAGTATATTGAATAATTTCAAATTTAAAGCTATTAAAATATGTCATCAGAATTTTTGAACGGAAAGTGTTCGATCATTTTAAATTGGAACATTTCAAATTATTTAGTTACAAATTAAAATCGTACAACTTCAAGTTTCATTAATTTTTTGATCATTTGTCCCCCCCCCCCCACAAATTATTATTAATATTATTTTTTTGTTGTAAGAAAATAACGCTTGATTTTTGTAAAAATGAACAAATATATATTAAAGGTTCACTCAAGGTCATTTTTGTTCAACAAGCTTGTTCCTGTGTAAATTGACTCTTATTGTTTCCGATTTCGTTCTGTCACTCAGGGATTGTGTTTTTCATAGAAAACATTTAAATGTGGTTTTTTCACGTTTATAAAATTATAATTGAATGTCACTCGGGGTAATTTTCTATGAAAAATATTGACTTACAAAGAATATTGGTCAAACAATAGAATGGATTTCTTCGCCCGAGACACAAACGTATATTGTACTATAGTAAAAACAACTAGAAAAATTTAGACGAAAGCCAAATTTATTAAAGAAAACAAACCTTTGTCGACCTATAAATACTAATTTTATTCCCGAAAGATTTTTCGAAAATCTCTTCGAAACACTTTTATTGCAACAATTTAATTGAAGAAAAATATTTTCTATAAAAATAAAAATAGTGCAATTTTTACATACACTTCCTAAAATGAAAAAAGTGTGTGTCAAAGCACAATCCAATCCGACTATTTTTTCGAAAGTTATCTGATTGACAGACAACCACAACATCAATTTAAACGACGACGTAGACGCCAGAGAGACAGACAGATACCGACGTAAAAACTTGTTTTTCTGACTCATAGAACCTCAAAACGTCGAAATTTCATGAAATTCGCGAAAGTCATTTTTCGCATAAAACTCTTCTCATTATGGATGGGAATGTGATAAAATATTCATGGGGCTTTGAAAAATTAGCGTTTTTCGTCTCTTGAATTTTTTCCATATCAAGCTTTTTTTGCTGTAAATGTCCATTTTCGTTTGGTTTTTTGGATTTTGAAAATTCTTTAACTTTGGTAAGTTTGATTTTATCAAGAAAAGTTATCAAAGTCCAATTCAATCCGATCAGTTTTTCGAAAGTTATCCGGTATACAGACAACAACCGCGACACCGGACAGTCAAACAGACCCCTACGTAAAAACTTGTTTTTCTGACTCAAGGGGCCTCAAAACGTCGACATTTTATAAAATCCGAAAAAGTCATTTTTCACAAAAAACTAATACCTTCTCGTTTTGGATGAGAATGTAAAAATTATCAACAAAATTTGTAGAAAATATTTCAAAGAATGAAATGATTGTCCCGTAAGTTAGAACCGAAAAAATACTATTTCAAAAAAAAAGAAAGTTGTTCTAAATATGGAGCTAGACTCGCGACCGGGACAAAGCGGGAAATGAAAGTAAATTTGAAAATTGAACTGCAGTTCGAGTATCAAAAATTTAACAGGGATTGATTTTACAAGATGATTCTAAATCTATTCAAAATGATATAATTTACATATTTTAACGTTAAAATTTAAACTAATTTAATTCGAAAGCCTTAGTAGTGACACAAGTGTAAAAGTTCGAATTAATGGCTTCTTAAATGAAAGCCTTGATTCAAATTCAAAATCTTTTTGAAGTATTATTTCAGTATAAAATATTCCATTTTTAATCTATTTACTTTGGAAATTAAAAAAAAAGAATTTTCAATAATAAACAATTTAAAAAAGGATTGTCACAATTTCACATTGACAAATTTAAACTTTGAATGTTACAATTATAATTGTTTTATTTTTTTATTTGTATTTCGAAGGTAGAAGTATTTACTTTTGATTCTTAAAGAACCTGATTTTACAAAAATGTGAGGAAAAATGGTAAAAGTATCAAAAGTATCAATTCTCTTTTAAATTATTTCAAATCTTTTTAAATTATTTAAAAAAATTTTCGGAACTTTTAAATGTCTTTTAGACTGTTTTGAAATGTTGACTTTTTATTTTAAAAAATTACATAATTTTAAGAGGAGGTATAAAAATATAGCACCACTGAAAAAATTCCGAAGGGGGTGAACGAAAAATCCCAAAAAATAAAATCTTCGGCACCTGAATAATAATTTTATAAGAATTGTATTAAAAAATACATTAAAAAGCACGTGTACTTTGAAAGAAAAAATGTTCTGCCTAAATTTTCTTCGTACCTACATAAGAACATTTTTGAAAGAAACTTTGCAGAATTCAATTCAACAACGATTTATATCAACATTTATTTTTATTATTTTTTTTATTAATAAAAAATTCGATTTTCAGAACTTTTTTATATTTTTTCCAAATACTATGTACATTTTCAAACAAAATTTTCCACACAGAAATATATATATATACAATTATTGTATTTTCAATAAATAAATAATATTTAATAAACAATTTCTTGAATTGTTTAAATTCATGAATTTTGTAGTTCGGATATTTTATAATTCAGCAATTTTCTTTAGGGATTTTCAAATTCGGTAATATCTTATTGTCCGGAATTTTATTTGTTTTATTTTTCGTGAATTCTCCAATTCGACTTTTATATTTTGGGACTTTTATAATTTCGGCAATTTTATTCTTTGGTTATCTTTCAATTTACGTATTTTTCAGTGTTGGGAATTTTATTTTTTGGGGTTTTCCAGTCGCTTTTTCCAAAAAATAAAATTCCCACATCACTGTAAAGATTCCGAAATTATAACATTGTCGAAATATAAAAGTTCGGAATTGGAAAATTCTCGACAATTTGCAATCTTACCGAACTTCAGTATTGCCGACAAAAAATTTCCGAATTATACAATATCCGGGCTAGTCACTCCCTAATTCGAACAATTAAAAAATAGTTTGTTAAAAATATATTTTTTAATAGAATAATAAAATACTTATACCAAAGAAAAAACTGTTTTAATATTTAAAGTTTCTAAAAATTATTGTTAGAATTTAAAATAACAATAATTGAACAAATGTATTTTTGAATAAAAAACGTTGTTTGAAAATGTGTATTGTATTTTTGTACATTACAGAAAACTCTTGCAAACATAAAATTATTATTTAAAAAAATATCAATAAAAGTCGCGTTAAATTAGTCTGAATTGAATCCTGCAAAGTTTATTTCAATTGAAGCTCACGTGTTTTTAAATTTATGTTTGTATAAAATTTTTATACAATTATTGTTATTTTAAATTAAAACAATAATTTAACAAAATTAAGCATTAAACAAAATTTCTATAATAAAAATATTTGATTATTGTATTTGTAATAAATAAATAATATTGACCACAAAACTGTTTTCTTGATTTCTGCAATTTGGGAATTTTCTAGTTTGTATATTTTATAATTAGACAGCAGTCGGCATGGAGTTTTATTATTCGGGAATGTTCAAATTCTATAATATTCTAAACTGTCCAGAATTTCATTATTCTAGAATTTTTAAATTCGGGATTTTTAGGTTTCAGCATTTTATAATTTTGTAAAGTTTACAGTGTCGAAAATTTTTCAAAAATTTTAAAAGATTTATAAGATTGAAAAAAAATCTGAAAGATTTTGGCATTTTTTTGCAGAATTTTACATAAAATTTAGGACAAAATGGGAATCATTGTAAATATATTTTAAAGTTCTGAAAAAATTAAAAAATAATTTTAATTATATATATTTCGATTAAGCCGTAGTAATTATAACAATTTAAAGTCTATTTTAAAATATATTTTATGGAACATGATATTTTTCATGAATATGCCAGTGAAATTCTGTTCGTTTAATTTCGTTTGCCAATGCGAAACGTAATCTGGCTTGGAACTGCTGTCTTAACATTTCAAAACCCAAAGAACAATTTTCATATCACTTGGAATTATAATTATATTTTTATAAAAGTCTAAAAAAAACCCTAGAAATTGCAGACAACAAAAATAAAAATAACAAATAAATAATATCAATGAACTACATATAAATAATATATAGAATAAAACTTATAAGTAATAATTTTAGAATTAGTGGAAAATATATGAAACCGTAATATAAATTACTCTTCGACTTTTATTTGTGGTATTTATTAAAATAACCATATTTTGCAACGTAATAAATATAAAAATGTTTTGATTGGAATTTTACTTTCAATCCAAATGGTTCTTGTCCGAGCTAAGTAACCACTAGTGCGCCTCGAGGGGCCTACTGAGAGTTGCTTACAGCGCTCCAAGTTTCGCTCTGACCTTGTACCCTCCGATCCTTGCGATCTACTTTTGGTGGTAACTTATAGAAACACAGATCATGTTCAAAACTAGAATCATCGTTCCAATGCTCCTACCACCAGACATTCTAGATCTGCTTATACGACCATGGTCACGGTCGCGTAAACACAGGTCCGGAGGCTCTCGTGGTGGGCGATTGAATATAAATTGTCTAGCTTCGGCATATTCAGGAATAGAAAACATGCAAAATAGTAGTTTATTAATTAATTAACACTGTTCGGTTGAAAGTGTAACCGCAAAATTCATTTTCCTCACATTACTTAATAAATACTAGCATTTAATAATCCTCCCACGGCAAAGCGTTAGAATACAAGTTTTCCAAATGGTATTATTTTAATTAAAAGTGCTTCAAGTTGTACACCTTTAGATTAAATTTTAAAAATTTGATAACTTTATTGGAAAAGATTTGAAATTGTATTATTTCTAATGTAAAGCTTATAAAATGAAAAACTTTTATTTCAAATATAAGAATCGCAAATTTTAAGGATTTAAGATTATAAAGAAATTTCGAAAATGGAACAAGTTCAAAACGTTAAAAATGAAATATTTTCCGAATACAAGTTTTTGAAATTCGATCATTTAAAATTCAAAGGAATTAAAACTATATGATTTCTAATTAAAAATGTTTCAATTTGAAAAATTTCAGAATACAATTTTTTTTAAATGGACAATTTTATTAAGAAGGAGTTGAAATTGTATCATTTCTGATTCAGCGTTTTCAAAATTCGCTGAAAAAAAACTGAAAACTTCTTTGGATGAAAATTCAACAGTTTTATTAAAAGTCATAATTTTTGGTTGAAAATTCTACTATTTAAATGTATTATTTGGTGTTCAAAAAATAACTAAAATATTTTCTAGATCAAAATTAAACTATTTTTTAAATTTTATTTTTGTTTTTATTTAATTAAAAATTTATATGTTTTAAGTCAAATTTCATCTTTTTAGATAAAAATGAAACTGTTTGGTTGGAAATTAAACTATTATACATTTGCTTATTTGACTATTTCGTAGAAAATTTACTTTTTGTTCGAAATTTATGTTTTGGTGTTGAAAAGTAAACTAAAATCTTTTCTGAATAAAAATCCACTTGAAAAATAAATTTGCCATTTTTTATTACAAATTCGTCTGTTCTAGTGCCAAATTAAATTTTTTTGGGATAAAAATGGAACTATTTGGTAGAGAATTCAACAATTTTGTTAAAAAGTCATCCTTTTTGGTAAAAATTCGTCTTTTCTGATTGACAATTCAATTTTTTTCGTAGAAACTTATTTATTGTTTGAAAATTCATATTCTGATCGTGAAAAGTCAATTGAAATCTTTCGAAAAAGAAAATTCCTCTTTTTTTGTTGAAAATGTATCTTTTTGATTTAAAACTTCACCTGTAAAATGTAAAAAATAAAATGAATAAAATAAAAATTCAAATTTTTGATTAAAATCATTCTTCTTTGCTTGAGTATTCAACTAATTTGTTTGCAAGATTTGATTGAATCACTTTGTTAAGAAATGACTTTTTTGTTAAAGATTTATATTTTTAGTTGAAAATTTATCTCTTTGGTTACAAGTTTAATTATTTTGTTGAAAATTAATGTTTTTTAAACAGAAAATTTACCTTTTCCGTTTTTTAAGATTGATCTTTCTTGGTTGAAAATTCGCCTTCTTTGGTAAAAATATAATTCTTTAGTTTAATATTTCATTTTTGTTGGGCAAACATGCATCAGTTTCGTGGAAAAGTAATTTTCTGTTGAAAAGTTATATTTCATTTTTCATTATAAAATATTCATTTTATTTTTTGAGTGAAAAATCTTTTTTTTTTTGGAAATTCGTCTTTTTGGTTTCAAAATTCTTTTGTTTTGTTGTATTAATTTCATTCTTTTTTTATTAAAATATAAGCTATGACACTTTTTCGTTGGGAATTTGTCTTTTTCGGTTGAATATTCAACTATTATGTTAAAAATTTAATTGTAGATAAGATAAGATTTTAAATAAATATTTTATTATAATACATTATTTGTAACAACTAAAAACATGCATTGATAGAAAATGCAATTTTCTATCAATGAAAATAAATTCTTAAACACTCATAAATTCTCAGGGAATTTATTCCTCGGTTATATGGCATTCTCGGTAATATTCTTATTCTCATTACCGTTCTCTAAGTAATATAACCGGATCAGAACTCTAGCAACAGATGCCTTTTGTTACGTCCTACCTTTCGGATCCACTGAATAATATAAAGAATTATTCTTTGATTGGTGGATTCCTTTTCTAGTCGTAAGGTTCGCTGCTGACTGGCGTTG
>NC_046658.1:10741734-10742878 GCF_010883055.1 Belonocnema kinseyi
GAATTTAAATTAACTCGTATCCAACGATAAAGAAAGTTTCTTCTTTATCGACTGAGATTATAAAATCAACGAGTTTAATCGACGGCAATACGCAAGCCGTCATTCCTTATCCCTTATTTTAAAAGTTGTTTTATTATTCAATAATAGAAATAACTTTTATATTACTGAGAATTTCCTTATATTTTTTTTTTTTTGACAAGATTATCATGGAATTGTAATATGACGAAATTTGAATTCATTAAACATGACGGTATTGAGGGTCGGCTCTCTAGATTCAAGATCCATGGTGTACGACCGAGAAGAGTAGCGCGGGCATAGGGGCAAGTAATGAAGGCTAAGAAAACTGTCAACAGTCTGTTAAGACGTGTTGCTAAAAGGGCTAGTTTTGAAAATGACCCTTTTCTTTAATATAAAAAAAAAGAAAAAAGGTAGAATCCCTTGTTTTCTTACTAGTGGTCACACCCAGTGTAAGAGTGTGTTAAGTGAAAGTGCAAGTTAGGGAGTTTTTAAAATGTTGTTTTTAAAGTTTGATCAATTGAAATCCAAGAAATAAAATCGAGTTGATTTCCTTTATTTGAGATTTTGACATATTTGATATTTAATGTTTTCATGGCTGTCTTTAAAGCCAGAATAGCACTAAAAATAGAATTCAGGAATACTTTATCATCTTTTTTATTTATAACGACCATACGGAAGATATACCTATATTTTTAGAGTAAACCACTGTATCGCCTAACTTTGGTTGTTCCTTTTTAAAACTTTCTATATCAAATAATAGATTTTTCATTAATTCCTCATTATTTTCGGATTTTAAAAGTTCATCAGAGGACACAAAATAAGCAATGTTTCTTTTACCCATAATTATTTTATCTTTGGAATATGACAAGCAACTGATGTCTTTTATTTGAGGATTAGATTCTATATGAGTTACTTTACTAATTTGAATGGAACTTTTCTCTGAGATAGGAATAGCCCGTCCGCAAACATCCTCACTCAATCTTACAGTGAGGGCTTCATCAACAACAGAGTTGATGGCTTCACTAACAAAAGAGTTGGTGGCTTCACCAACAAAAGAGTTGGTGGCTGTAATAGAGCCGATCTCCTGATCATCGGCCCCTTCTTTTATCAGAGGAGCAGGATAACT
>NC_046658.1:10742978-10763484 GCF_010883055.1 Belonocnema kinseyi
AAATTAACTCGTATCCAACGATAAAGAAAGTTTCTTCTTTATCGACTGAGATTATAAAATCAACGAGTTTAATCGACGGCAATACGCAAGCCGTCACACCTTTGTTTGACACTCCAGCAAGCAAAGATATGATCAGCATAGACGCGGCACGTGTATAGTTCCAGGAACTAATTGTAGACGGCACTCTCGGCGAAAATTGCCCGATCCCCCCATGCCTCTCAACCCGAGGACCCTGCCATCCAACTACTTTGCCCCTGCAATTTTCACCCGTCGAACAAGTCCATCAAATAGCCGATACTAAGTCGGTAAATACTTAAAAATATAAAATACTAATGTTAAATTCAGAATTTTGAATTATTATTTTCAATTAATAAATCATTTATTTTTAATAAATTTTGCATGAAGAAAATATGTAGATGCATAAGATGTACTATTAAACTGAATTAAGATGTAATTGTATCGTAATAAATATTTTTAGCTGCTACATCTTTTATGGGAAGAATTAGTCATTTTGCAATTAAAATGTACTGTCTTTGAATAATATTATTTTGTTGTTTTGAAAAAGAGGCGGTAGAAATTCTACTAAATGAAACTACCATATACATTTGAAGAAAGTAAAAGTTTCAATTGATAAACATATTGAATTGAAATTTAAGGTCATGTGATGAGTTTGTGGCCTTGCAAAGAGTTGGAAGAAGAAAAAAGTTTATTTATGCAAATAATGATTATCGACGGACACATTTAGGTTTTACAGCAGAACTTTGACTTTTAACCATGGACATAGGAAACTAGAGACTAGGCATGCCATTGCGGAGGTGATGCAATGAGAGGGGAGGTCCGCCACCTTTTGATGTCCCGCGAACAACATGGTAGCGCCCATATGTTTATATTTTCATGCACAGTTTGTCGGCAAAAATTCTCGCACGCATAATCAAATGGCACATCGTAAGATGGCGGCTCTCCCTAGACATGGAATTCTCCCCCCTCCCGTGGATTCAATCCCGCTCGCCAAGTTAGGATGGCATGCTTAGTCCCGTGTTTCCTATGTCCATGCCATGGGCATAGGAAATAAGGGACTAGGCATGTCGTTGCGGGGGTGATGCAATGCGGGGGGAGCTCCACCACCTTTTGATGCCCCGCGATAAATATGGCAGCGCCCACATGTTTATATTCTCATGCACAGTTTGTCGGCAAAAATGCTCGTGCGCATAATCAAATGGCACATCGTAAGATGGCGGCTCTCCCTACTCATGGAATCCTCCCCCCTCCCGTGGATTCATCCCCGCTCGCCAAGTTAGGATAACATGCCTATTTCCGTGTTTCCTATGTCCATGGTCCATGCTTTTAACTTTCTCTTACGGTAATCATGCAATCTGTTTTACCCACAGACCCTAGAAGTTCGAAGTTGTCTACTCGCTGCGCTAGTGCTGCTTTAACACAGCTGATAACAGACTAATACGTATGTCAGACCAAATATGTTTCTTTGCATTTCAAGTGCAAGCATTAGTTTTTGCATTATTGGTGCATAATGTTCGTGAGTGGTTTTTGTTGTTTTGTCCCACTTTGATAAATATAAACCTCATAACTAGCCCATTGACAATATTGCAAATTGCTTGCAGGATTTGACG
This sequence comes from Belonocnema kinseyi, assembly GCF_010883055.1. Lineage (NCBI taxonomy): Eukaryota > Metazoa > Arthropoda > Insecta > Hymenoptera > Cynipidae > Belonocnema > Belonocnema kinseyi. The sequence continues at coordinate 10,744,607 of NC_046658.1, forward strand.
ACAGCAGGATCGGTATTTCTCCAAAATAGAAATTAAAAAAAAACTTTTTTCATTATTCTAATTATTTAGGACCAGAGACAAATTCTTGCATGCCTTCTATTTATCATGCCAAATTTTTAACACGATATCTCATTCCGTGTGGACGTAAGTTGGGAAAGAAAACTTCCACTGGTATTTTCTTCAAAAAAAAAAAAAATTTTCTAAAAATTTCCACCGGAACAAAGCAGAGACATGGACTTTATTACTTCCTCTTTCATTTCCCAAACTTTCAAAGCGACACCTCATTTCTTCCAGACGTAAGTTGGGAAAGAATAATCGAAGACCAGGTTTGGCCACGTGACCCTCTTGTCACATGGCCTTAAAATAATTAATTCTTTAAATAAATATGATCGTATAGCGGTATCGCCTGTAGAATTAGCGATTTGGAGTTTTTAGATGTAGAGTTAAATTTTATAGGAATACCGCCTCCCTCACGATTATTAATTTAAGTAAATAATAATTTGTAAATTTGTATGTTTGTGTAATGAATTCTGAATTAAATAAATTATAATTAAACGACAAAAGTGTATGATAAAATTATTTTTTATTTTATTTTATTTTTTATATACTACTTTATAGAAATTTCTGTATCTTACTATTAATGTAAATTATGTCCCGATTTTTTAAATTAAGAACCCCATAATTTCAAAATTAAAAAAATGTATTTTTGAATTTTACTCGAGTGATTGATCAGAATATTTAAATATTTTGTCTTACATTTCTCAATTTAAGCTAAAAGGTCAGAAATTATTGGAAAGTTTCAAAAACATTAATCTCTTAATTGTTAGTTTGTAATAAAATAATCCGTAAATTAATTATTTATTGTCGCGGGCACATTCTCATCGTGCGCTCGCAAGTTTGAGCGCGCCTAGGGCGCGCGCCTGTTGATTCCCGCGATTCGCGTTCAGATATTAATTCTTTGCATTTGGAATGCTTGAATGCAACTTTAACAAAAATATATCTTTAGATCGCAGTATTTATATGAGTGTTCATATTCTGAATTTTTTACGTAAATAAGTATAGTTAAAAAATTAAGTTTCTCAAAGCTCTGTAGGCTTTGACGTACACGTTATTATCGTGACACTCGCGCTGTGCACTTGTTTTTTTGACAGACAGTTGTAGATTTATATTTTCTGAACCGCCTTAAAATAAATTTAAAAAATACAATCCTTTTTTCGAACAGTTTTCTCTATCTCGTGTTGTTGTGATAATAATAGGATTTTGGTTTCCATATTATTTTTTATATATAAAGCAAAATATCCTACAAGTCTTCTTTTAGGTTTTTTACGTATCTCGCGTCTTTTGGCATGATATTGGAATTCTCGGTTTTCTGCATATATGACTTACGATAAAACAAAATTATGAGTCCTATTGAAAAGTGGTTCAAAGAAATCTTGTAGGATTTTTTAAAACCTATAATTTCTCTTTAAGACTTTTTGTCGTATTTTGCGTCATTTGGTTCAAAATTTGAATGTTGTGGTGTCAAATTTCGGGCAATTCTAATACTTCCTCCATCAAAAATAATAAAAATGAAATAAATTAATACAAATTTGTATCACTTTTTTGGGCGAATAACTTTTTTCTATCAATTTGTTTTTTTACCTTTTATTGTTTTCCGCAAATTTTTCATTTTTATTTTTAATGTAATTTTTGTGATAAAAACCAAAACTACGTGTTCTGTGAAAAATTAATTCATAAAGAATTTGTAGATCTTTTTTGAGATGACCATTTTTGTTGATTCATCTTCTTTCGTATCCTGCATAGTTTGACCACAAAATGGGATTTTTCATTTCTCATTATTTTTTGTGCAATAAAAATTAGAATTTGCGTTATTACAAGAAAATCCGAAAAGCTGTTATGGTAATCTTGCAGGGCTTTTAAAAAGTAATGTTTTTCTATACTTGACTTTTATTCATGTCGTACGTTGTTTGACTTAAAATTTTGATTTTCAAGTGATTTAAAAAATTTTGAAAATGCTATAACACTGAGAATTTTTTTTTGTATAAAAGAAGTCATCAAGGTAAATTGTTTGGTTTTCTGAGTACTATTAATACCTGCAAATAAAAATTTTAAGTATAGAAAAATGGTCCCAAAATTGTTTCAAATGCTCTAACTTTTTGAATTTTCATCCAAAATGGCTGTTTAACGAACACGTCTTTTCTTTTCGGACTTTTCGGACCTTTCTTTTCTGATACTATCTCAATCTCTGATAATATCTTAATCTCTGTAATATTGACATTTTATCCAATATAAATAAAATAAGGATAATTTCATTAAATACCAAAATTGATACTTTAAGGGGCCGTCAGTAAACTGCAGTAACAATTGCATGTGGGGGCATGCTAAAAACTATTGTTCGAACAGGGGTTGGGAGTCAGTGGAAGAAAAGTTACAAATTAAGCTGACAATTATTATGTTTCCTTATTATTAACTTTAAAAGAATTGTTCTTTTTTCTCTGTTTTTAAGAAACTCCTTTTTCTCGTTTTTTTTTCGCTTAACTGCTTTTTGGTAGAAAGTGTTCTATTATATTTGTGGTTTGGAATTCAACTCGCTTGTTTAAAAATTATAGTATTCAGTTGAAAATTTTATTATTCTGTGAAAAATGCTACTATTTTGTTGAAAATTCATTTTGTTTCGTTAAGAATTCAGAAGCTTGGTTAAAAGTTTAGCTACTTTGTAATTGTTAAAAATGTAAGTATTTTATTAAAAAGTCATTTTTTTTATTAAGAATTAATTTTTTTCAGCTAACAAGGTAAATATTTCATTTTTGATTTTAATTGATATTTTTAGTAAAAATTAATATTTTCTGGTTTCAGATTGCTCCTTTCTAATTAAAAATTCATGTATTTTACTAAAAATCTGTCTTTTTCTACCGAAAATCAATTTTCGGCGTTGAAAATTCATCATTTTTTAATAAAAATGCAACTGTTTGGTTCTACATTTATCTAATTTGGTTGATGATTCAGCAATTTGGTAAAAAATTGAACTAGTCGGTTAAAAATTAAGTTTTTTATTGCAAATTAAACAATTTTTATAACCAATAAACTAGTTTAATGAAAAATTAACTTTTTGGCAGAAAATTAACTCTTTTCTTAAAAAATCATATTTATAGTTGAAAATTCAACTTTTTTTTAGGTAAATCATCCTCCCGGCTTTAAGATTCAAAAATTGTGTTAAAAATGAATATATTTTGTTGAAATCTCGTCTTATTTTGGTAGATAATTAATATAATGCTGGAAAATTTATTTCTTTAGTTGAAAGTTGCACTTTATCATTAAAAATTCATATTTTTAGGACTCACCTTTATCTTTGGGGTGGACTCTTTGGTAGAAAATTAATTTATTTTGTTGAAAATTCATCTTTTTGGTAGAGAATTAATTTTCTTGATTTTTTTACATCTTCTTTTTATTAAAAATACAATTCTTAAGATCTAAATTAGTACATTTTGATTAAGGATTTCACAATATGGTAGAAAAATAAAGTAGGATTCGTTTGCAAATGAACTTTTCCGTTAAAAATCCATATTTGGTAGAAAATTCATGGAATTTGTTGAAAATTTGTCTTTTTGATAAGAAAATTAATCTATTTTGTTTCAAATACATTATATAATTCGACCTTACATCTTAGGAATTAAAAGTCTTTTATATTGCATTAAAATCAATTGAAAGTGAGTTTTAAATAATAACTGATGTGAGGAGTTTTATTAGCTGCAATGCATAGCGTAAGTTACAAGTTTGAGATAATAAAAGACCCTGTGATCCTCTTTGTGACCTTAATTCTGACCTAAAAACCAGCTGATGTGTACAATGTGAAAATTATTTCGAAACTATTTATGAAAAAAATAAATCAACATTTTTAAACACTTAAAACCCCTAATTGGTTACTTTTTCTTTGTTATTGCAAACATAAAAAAAATTCACTTGAAGAAATAAGTTATATCAAACATTTTTTCTATTCTTGGTGGGAATTTTTTTACAAGTACGAAAAAGCATAACTATTTTTACAGTAAAATACCATTGAATATAATAATATTTAAAATACTAAGAAATTCAGGTGGCCGTTTTAATCAAGGAAACAAATTTCCGGTAATTTCCCGTGTCACAAAAAATGATTGAATTATTTTAATTCTTTAGAATTCTTTCCTTCTCCATTTTTGTGTATTAGCCTTAGTTGCTGAGATGCGCCCCTATACGCCTTATATTTCTTTTGAATTTTGTTGGATTTTTCTATTTTTTAAATTATTTTAATAAATTATTTGGATTTCTTTGAAGTTGTGAATTCAGATGAGCATAAGAATTGCAAGTGGTTAACTGCCCTCATACTTTTAAAATTAAATTTTAATTACATTGAAATTCATCTTTCTTCTGAATTTTCGATTCAAAATATAATTTCCACTTTAATACAGTCCAAGATTTCTTTTAATCTGTCTTTTGTCCTTCTATTTTATAGATTTTCCTATAAGACTTTCTAGACTTGTAAACATAAAACCACTTTGTTTTCATTAAAAGTATGATATTTAATCGAAAATTAAAGTTTCAGGTCTTACTTAATTTGAAACAATAAAACTGAAACAAGATTTATTCTATAATAGAAAAATCTAGAAGGTATTACAAGGACAAATGTCGTGTCTTCCAAATAAAATATTAAACTATATTAAATTCAAAAATGAGAAGAATAAAAAGAAAAAGTAAAATCTGAAGACCAATTCAGTGACATATTAATGACAGAATATTGGAACAAATTTAAACAACCATTGTTATGCATACTGAAATTTCAGTACTAATAACGGGACTATTTTTCTTTACACTGGCAATTTGAATTTCCCTCCATGAAACGATTTTATTGATAAAGAAATATTAAAATTAATATAAAAAAGAATGATCTCCATAATTAATAAAGTAAAAAACTAATCCTTGGTAGCAGGAAAAATATATAAATTTTAAAAAGTACAAAGATATAATTTAAAATTAATTCTGGCATTTATTATTATTTATCTGGAAAATATGCAGGCAGAATAATTTCTTGTGATTCAAGAAAAATGCGTTATAAAATAATGAAAACCTTAAATTGCATAATTGACTAAATTATTTGTAAAATTTTATTGAAACTTTTCAGATCTACGCAAGGCACAGTCTAGTCACTGATTTTTGTAATTAATCATATTATGAGAATAAAGATTATACGTTTCAAATAGTGAAAAAAACAACAGAATTTTAATTTAATTTTGATAAATAATTAAATGGGTACTGAAAAACTTAAATTTTTCCTCTGAATTAAATGTAAATTGTAAATTCGAAGCTTCAATTAACTATTTTTGTAAAAATAATATTTTTTTAATAATTCTTAAAATTTCGCTACAATTCTAAAATATGAAAAGAATTTTTTTAAATTTATTTATATATTATCTAGAAAATTTCTCTTTTAAAAGAAATCAGATGAGGAATTTAACTCAACTTTATGAAATTTTTAAATTTAACTAAATTCTGAATTAAACTGAAATTTATCTAAATTTCATTTAAATTTTAAATTTAGTTAAAAAAAAAATTTTTGAATTTCACTGAAAATCTAAAGTACAAAAAGAATTTTTTTTTAATTCATTTAGTATCTCGAAAATGTCCCTTTTATAAAAAGAAACCGTATAAAAAACTAAAGACTTTTAACATAATAATAAATATAATCATTTTAGCCCCTCATTAATTTTAATAATTTCGGCGTGTAGAGACAGCCCCGAGTCAGCTATAGATATGGCTGACGATGGCAAGTGTAAGAATCGAGAAACAGAAAATCACCGGCTCGTTCGGTTTGGCTTTCAATGTGCACCTTCGTTGCACCCCTCCTACAGACGTAGGCAAAGGACGCGGTTGCCATAGAAACGTCGAAAAGTTGAAGAGGGCAGCATCTCGATGCATGTGTAACGTGTTGCGACTCACGTTTGATTTTATTACAGCGTTCGTAGGTATATGAAATAACCACCTTACCGACCGGCACGATTAATTTGAATTTGATAAGAATATGAAACACGCATTTAACGAGATATTTACAAAATTATAAGTTAATATTTAGGAACGCAGAAGGAAATTGAAACTCTTGAGAAATTCACTAAGTCCCTTTCTCACGCTTTGAAAACTCCATAAATAAGGATAAAATTGACTAAACAGAACCGCACAAATTACGATATCCGGGCAAGTCACGTCCAGCGTATAAACGAACATCTGCAAGTTGTAAACTTAAGAAATTCGAAACAGACCACCCTCAATTTTAATACCTTTCAACTTTCCCATGCAATCAAAATGACAGGAAATCTATTCTTTAACTTAAAACTGGTCCTTGGTTCTTTTCAATATTCGGTCTTTGATTTTTATAGTTTTTCCAAATATATCTGTTAAAATTTAAGATAACCACTTAAAGTACCGCCACACGTGTTCCAGATTTACCCACCAAAGGGCCTTGGCTAAGCATCTTCTACCCTTCTAGCTATATATAAAAACGGGCTCTTGTTTCGAGTTTCTCAAGTACCTCGGGAAACTGTCGCCGAACGAACTTCCCACTCCAGCGATACATAGGGCTTGATTCGTGCCCCGTGGATCCTTTGCGTTAGAAAGGAAAATCTCTTGAGGAGGTAGATTTAGAACTGCGATTGGCTAAGCGGGGGTGGAACACCGCCTTCAACTCGACTTGACCCAGCGATGTCACGGGGTAGCGCAGCCACCAAGGAGGCGCAAAAAAGTCAGTCTATCGTCGATTTTCGTTTGGTACACTTCACTCGTCTTGAAAAGTTGAAGACATTTTTTGTAAATTAGAATCTCCCGGTTCGGATGCTTTTGCGATTTAACGAGCGTTCGGTAAAATAATTGTGAGTGCGTGACTCAGTGTAAAATTAATAATTCAACAAAATGAAATAAATAATTTGATTTTTTCTTATATTCAAATCATTTTTTGTTTAGTGTTTTATTTCGCTACCATCCAACATTTCAGGAGGTCGTTTCAATGGCCATAATGCAGCAGTGATCCCGAACGAGAAAGGACATTTTTGTTTAATTGGATTAAGTTTGAATTTTCGCGCTTGTGTAGGTCATTTTTAACAATTTGCGGACGTAGCACATGCGAAAATGTAGTAAGATATGTTTATCCTTCTCCCACTCCGACGTCCTGTGCCGTATCTAGGCTTATAATATCTTTGCAGCAAGGAACAACAAGGTTAACGTGAAAAAAAACGATTAGCAAATTTTCCTAATTTAAACTATCCACAATGATTTATTTCGTATTTCATACTATTCCTTTAATAGTTAAAAATTACGTTTTTAATGAATAAAATATTTTAAAAATACGTTCAGACTATGAAACTTCCGGCGACAAGTATCGCGAGCATCAAGGCGGTGGTCACTCACAATGGTGAGTGTGAACATACTTTGATCCCGTTGGTAGTCTACGCCAGATGGCGTAGCGATTGCGCTCCCCGCACTTCACTCCGCTATTCTAAGTTCAACATTTCCAAAATGGTCAGCAGTAACCACGGTAACTGTTCGTTGTTGTTATTTTCACCGGCAACGTACTTCGAAAAATAATTTCACAATATTCTTTCTTCATAAAAACACATTTTTATATAGAAAACAATCCAAAAACAACTAGAAATGCATAAATAACTATTCTGATAATTATTTATATATTTATACTTGTTTTTATATTGTTTTCTGCAATCTATTTAGTTTCTTAAGGCCACGTGACGAGAGGGTCACGTGACCAAACCTGGTATTAGATTTTTACTTACGTTTAAACGAAATGAGGTATCGCTCTGAAAGTTTGGGAAATCAAAGAGGAGGTAATAAAGTCCATGTCTCTGCTTTGTTCCGGTGAAAATTTTGAGAAAAATTTTTTTTGAAGAAAATACCAGTGAAAGTTTTCTTTCCCAACTTAATCCACACGGAATGATATATTGTGTTAAAAATTTGGCACGATAAATAGATAACATGCAAGAATTTGTCTATGGTCCTAAATAATTAGAATAGTGAAAAGTTTTTTTTTTACTTTCTATTTTGGGAAAATACCGACCGTGCTGTCATCAAACTCTGCAAGCAATTTGCAATGTTGTCAATGGGCTACTCATGGGGTTTTTATTTATCAAAGTGGGGCAAAACAACAAAAATCGCTCACGAACATTATGCACCAATAATGCAAAAACTAATGCTTGCACTTGAAATGCTAATAAACATATTTGGTCTGACATACGTATCAGTCTGATATCAGCTGTGTCAAAGCAGCACTAGCGCAGCGAGTAGACAAGTTCGAACTTCTATAGGTCTGTGGGTAAAACAGATTGCATGATTACCGTCAGAGAAAGTTAAAAGTCAAACTTCTGCTGTAAAACCTAAATGTGTCCGTCGATAATCATTATTTGCATAAATCAACGTTTTTCTTCCTCTAATTCTTTGCAAGGCCACAAACGATCCTTTAATATTCATTAACATTTCGCGAAAAAAATTTCCGCGTTATTTAAACTTCTATTTTTCAATATGGGTGAAAAAATATTGATCTTAGGGCTGACTTGATCAGCTGTTACACTCATCACATGGCCTTAAGTGTATTATCTGAATAGTATCTGTGTGCCACAAAATGAAGTGGACAGATAGCATGTCTTGCTTCGTTCAGGTTTGCTTAATCCGAGGTAAGTATTGTATTATTTTATAGGTGTAAAGGTTATTGAGATTATGTCGCGGTCTACGACCGGTCTCTGTTAAGGGGATTTATTAGAGTCGCAAAACGGGTTTCTCATTTACAGCCGCAAATATTAATTTTCTATTTTTTGCGTAACGCATCTAAATATTATTCTATTTTGCTGACCAGAGCTAGTTTTTGGGGAAAATGCTTATATTTTGTTTAGCAATCAAAAATAAAGAAAAATAGATAGAAATTACAGTGATGCTCAGTTTTAGCTGTGCATTGATTCTATCAGCAGTTTCATCTGCTCTCGTGAAACTCACGAGGCAGACACGCCGGAGCGCATTGAATTGCTCGTAACGAATGACGCTTTCATTGTTATGTGATGCAGTTCCGGTACAAAAAATGACCTTATGAAAACATGAATTGATTCAATTTTAAATTAGCAGAATTAGGTTATGTATATAATTTGGAGAAAGTGAAAAAAAGAATATTTACGAAAATCGGTTAATACTTGCAGTAGTAATTTGATTGTTTTACGTTTTCATTATAATACACATTTTAAAATAAAAATTAGCTAAACATTGTAATGTATGTTGCAATAAATGTGTTCTTCCATAAAAATGCTTTAAATTATTGTAAGCATGATTTTTAATCCTAATTTTTATAAAACAACAACAATAGTAATTGTTATAAAGAATTTTTTTCTAAAATTTGTAATTTATGGAATTATTGTTTAATTCCGAATATCACGGAATTTTCATTATTTAAAAAATATTCTAATTTTCGTTGAACAAAATTTGTTCTCATCTCGAAATACTTTACATTATTGGGAAAGTGATTTTCAGTAGTATTTTCTATACAAAATTTACAATTCTCATTTTGATGAACAATTCTTTTGGAAAGTTTTGGAATTCGCGGTTTTTCAATTTAGGATTTTCATTCATCATCTGAATTGACGCCGATATTCTTAAAACGAACATCAGTTTAATTATGTTATTCAAAATACAACAACCGTTGATTTTGTAACCAAATTATGAAAGTAAATGTTATGATATTAATTTATTAAACTGTTACTAGTGTGAACCCGGTTATTCATCATAGCCACGGACTTACAAGGAAAGTCTTTCAGGTGTCCCTCGCCGGTTTTATTTTCCCTTAAATATGTTGTAGTACTCGAAAAACTAAGCGACACGTATTTTTTTATATCTGCGGAAACAATCTTAAGAAGGTGAAACAGCCCCTCCAAGAGAGGGGTCTCAATTGTCGATTGTATAGTATTCTGTATAAAAACTAAATTGATTTCGATCAAACTTACAGGAAAAGTTTCCTCGTGATCAAAGATAAATAACGTAATTTACTTAACAAAAAAAAATATATTGAGGGGGAACCCAACCCGACATATTTTTAAAGTTGCGCTCAAAAAATTTTAATTCAATGGGAAAAATTTTTTAAAATATGTATTTTGTAGTTGAGACAAAAATAAAGTTTACGTGTTTTGCCAAAATAAGTTTTAAAAAAAATTAATGGGGGTAGCTACCCCTAAACACTTTTTATCTTATGTCTATGACAATATATACTTTTTATACATAAAATTTGGGAAATTTGTTTTATAACGATGGATGTAAAATAGAGTCCATCCAACATGAACAAACAAATTACACGGGGGTAAACCAACCCCTAATTATTTATAAAATAGCGAAACAGGCGGTAACTACCCCTAAATTGTATCGCATTACTAATATTACTAATTAAATTTTGTGCACATTATTTTCTGAGTTTGTTTAATATTAATTTCAATGCGATTTGTTGTAAATGAAACACCTTGTTTTTTTCGCAAGATAAAATGTATCACAGAATGTACAATAATGGATTATTGTGCATTCTGCGATAAATTTTATTTTGCGAAAAAAACAAGGCGATTTAAACCAAGATAGAAACTGTTCCGTTCAAAGGTTAAATTGAAAAATAACAGCTATGACTCGAATAATGTACGAAAGCTTGCAATATAAATACCTCAGAATCCGAAAGATGATTCATTGTCAGTCTAGTTTTCAACGACGTTACTCTGCCCTAATTCCCTTACAATTAGTTTAGCGAAGTGTAGTTTTTAACACTGATACTTTTCCTAACCTAAAAAGCAAAGACCGACAAACTTCACAGTATTCGAAGAATAAACCAAAAATCACTAAACAGAACGGGAAGTTATCCAGTAAATTTTTCAATTTCGATATTATACATGAAAAGTCTCAATAGGAGAAGGTGCCCTGCCTTGGGTCATTTTGCTTTTCCAAATTTTTTGTAACTACTTATTGATTAAATTTCAAAAATTGAAAATAACAGGTCAAAAGGGTGGCCGCTCGACTATGTATAGAAATGTTTGTTTATAGATTTTTATCCAAATTATTACATAAAAAAATATCTTTAAAATATATTAACATTCAATTTTTCTTTTAAACAAAACTTTTCAACCTTTCTCTAGTTTTGAAAATGAAGGTGAATCCTTTGAATCGTATAAATTTACTGCTTGCTACATTCCAAGCATTAAATATAAAAGAAACTCTAATAAACATGAGGGACATTGAAATGAAAGAACGTTTTGAAGCAATTTTATTGGATGCCGTGAAAGAATTTAACGGGCTGGAGATGATGGTTGAAGAGTCCTTAGATTTCCAAGAACCTTTTAAAAATTTAGATGCACAAATCATAGAGGATGATGTTCAACACTATATTCCTGATCCGCTTTTTTCACCTACGGATAGATTCACAAAAGATGAGGAAGAAATATCATACGACTATAAATTAAGAGCAGTCGAATATTGGAGAAGTGGAAAGAAGAAAAATTTAAGTTTTGAGAGTGTTCAGCAAAAACTGAGAAAAGCTCTTTCAGTAAAATAATTAAGACGTTGGGCCCATACTCTTCATAAAGGCGGTACTTATAGAGAAAAAGTTGCTACGATATGAGACATTACATTAGATAATTTCAAAAAATCAGTTGATAACGGGCCAATCATTCATGATAGACATGCGCAGGTGGGTATTACAAGCACAAGAAATTGGTTATGAAGATTTTCGCTTCCGTGCTTCTCAAGCATGGCTTGCTGAATTTAAAAGCAGACGCAGAATCGTTTCCAGAAAAGTAAGCCGCTATGTTACCAGAAAGACATTGGAAATTGTCAACGAGTTAAAAACGAAGGCAGGTGAATTTGTACCTAGTGTGAAGCAAGATATAGCGAATGTTGAAACCAATGGCATGAAACCAATGATAATTGCTTTTATTATTTGCAGATCACTTCAAGATTTGGTTGGAGGATATTTATTTTCCAAATGTAGGACCAAATAGCATTTTACTCCTTGATTCATGGAGGGTCATTGCCCAACTGTAGTAGCAGAAACAACACCCTCCGATAAAATTGTAAATTTTAAAATTATTTCAACAGGAACTACAGGAAAATTAAACCTTTAGATGTATTTGGGTTTAGAGTTTAGAAAAATTATCTGCGTCACTTTTCTGATTCTTTTATTTTGATAAATTACGATATCAATTTACATATCAGGAATAATATTATTAAGCTTCAGTTTTTGGTGCATAATCAATTAAGTTCGCCAATATATACTAATCTTTTTTAAATATTTATGGTACAAAAGCGGATATATTGCAGAAAAATCAGGTAAATTTGAAAATCCGGTGGACTTAAGCTTCGGTGATTTCTGTAAAACTCGTTGTGATGTATTAGGTTGTACTAATATTGTTGTAATTCGATGTTCTGGTTTAAAAAATCACGATGTTTCAAACATTTTTTGACGAGTATCACTATTGTTTAAAGTTGGAAGAATAAACCTTTGTTTAAGGTTAGATACCCTCTTCAATGCTGTTTATCTCTTAAAAGTACCCACATGCCTTTATCCTCTTTTTTGTATGCGACACGTATTTTTTCGGATTTTTGCTGAATTCTAGACTTCTTTTGCTGTTTTATACATAATACACAATTGTAAAACAAATTTTCCAATTTTTTATGTATAGAAAGTATGTACTACAACATATTTAAGGGAGAATCAAATCGTCGAGGGACATCTGAAAGACTTTCCTTGTAAGTCAAGTGACTGATGAGATTAGAATGTCATAAGTTAATTCAACTAATCTAATACGATGCTTAAAACCTCCTGCGATGATGTTGCAGGTATACAATTACGAGCGGCCAAGAGTTTTGGAGGTTACAACAGTCACCTCTGGATTCTTTCTTAGAGCTATGGTCTGCCACTCCACGGGTTTTTAGTGGCTCACTTTCTGATGTCATTTTCGCTTTCTAAAACGGGCATTGGAATCTATCTATAGAAAGGCGTCCATTCTTTTAAAAGTTCTAGCTTTAGGTCAAGTTGTTAATGTATAATGCCCGCTACATCATTATGTCTGTGCGTATATTCTCTCTCAGTCATTACGCGACAGCCATCAATAATGTGCTCGATCGATTCGTTGGTATCACCACATAACCGGCACCGTTCAACCACGTCTTGATGTAACACGTGTTTGCGATAATTCCTGGTGCTGACAACCTTGTCCTGTATCGCAATGACGAATCCATCTGTCTCTGGATACAGAACACCCTTTCTTAGCCAAATATTAGATGCCTCACTATCCACTTCATTTCGATCTAACGTTTTGTGGTGCTCGCCATGGATGTCTTTCTGCCTCCAATGTATTTCTAATTCCTCTATGGTTTCTGCCCTGATATTCAAGGCCCCATCTGAGGACAAATTAAAGGGCGTGTAGTCAAAATCCTCTTTACAGATGGTACTGTAAAGCGCAACATTTCGTTTACTGTTAAAATAGTCTCGCTTCTATAACTTGTGACTCATGCATTTTTTTGACAACTACAACGCCCCTACCCCCTATATGTAATGGTAGAACTACCCCTTTAATCACTGAATTTTTGTGGTGCATTCGGTGTTTCGTCATTTCTACTCAAACAATCCTGTTTGACTTTTCAAGGTCGGTGTTAGATCATTTTATGAGCCCGAAGGAGTACGTGAGGACAGGGATGGCATATGTGTCGATTGCCCTGATTTTGTTTGCTGAGTTGAGAACACTCTTTATAATCAATCTGAGTCTCGTAGTGAAGGCTTGTCTTAACTCTCGTATGCTGAATACCCTTAGATTCAAGAATACCCGGATTAAATGTTAATATAATAATAATAATTATTATTATTATGTAATAGTTTATTTTTTCGACCTAACGTCGATACAAATGAGTAACAATACAAGATACAAAGATAGAGAAAATGTAATCATGTGCAACCAGATTAAGTAGCAGAATAAAAAGAAGTAACTTACAAAAATCGTACAAGCGAAAAAATTATTTAAGGTTATCAAGACAGTCACGTCTCCAGAATGAATTCTCTTAGGGTAGACAATTAGAGTTTAAAAGACTCAGCCAATACTGGATATTGACTGTCGTGGTGACTGAGTGACCTAAGATTGATACTATTGAGTCAGATTGCCCGGTAATAAGCGTTGCATTCAGAAAAATTAAGAATATGTATTCCTATGAGTACGCGATTTTTCCTCCGTCTAAAAATCCCCCAACGGGAACAGAAAAATTGCAAATCCTATTCCTCTCAATCGACTTAGTAAAATTTAACGAAAACATTTATTTAACATATTTTTCATTACTAAATCTTTGTATAACTTTCAAATTCGAAAAATATTCAAATTTATATTTATTTATATTTTAATAATTTCTTTAAACGTTTTAAAAAAACACAACAGAGAAATCTATGCAAATGTGTGAATTTTAATAATTTTAACTCTAGCGAGGCCGAGTTGAATTGATGAGAATTAAAATTCCAGAATTTACATTCCGCATGAAGGTATTAAAACAACTTATTACACATGTTTTGTGAATTTATTAGAAGGAATTAAATAAAATCAAAATATGACCACTTCTGAGGAATAAAAAATATCTCTGTGAGGTGCGTTACCAGTACAATTAAAAGGAATGAAATATATTGAAAACACGTTCTCTTTAGGAGAATAGAAAACTGTGTGGCGGTCGCTATGGAAATAGAAGTGAATAAGTTTAGGAGGAATCTTATTCTTATTGTGGCATTTTAGCCAGATGAAATAATCGCGCATTCAAAATAATAGAATAATCTTCACTTTTGAATTGAAATCTGAAAATATTAATTTTTCTCTATTCTACGCTTATTACCGGGTAGGCAGGACAAACATTTAGCAAATGATAAAGGTCCACTGATACTGACAGATTACATATAGAGCAGAGTCTAGCAAGGTCATAAGTAAATTTATATTCTCCAAAACGTATACAACCCCTGATAGAGCCCAGAAGTCTAAGTTGAACAATAATAGAAGTTATATAAAAAGGTAATCTAAGACGTGGATATGATTAAATGTCCGGATAGAGTTTAAGCTGTGGGAAGACTTGGAGACTACTTGAATGGAGGGATCTTTCATAGTCGGAACGCCAGAGATAATCAGAAAAGTTATTTAGAAAAACATCCATATTTTCAATGAGCGACGTAGAATCCAAGTTAAGCTACATTTTCTCCGAGTTACATAGAGTGAATATACTTTTGAGCTGGAGAACCCAGTTATACTTCGGGTTGCAATCAGGTTTTAAGGACATTGCCTTCAATGTTCTATTTCGTAAAAAAAAAAAACACTAAATGTGAGGCTACGAAAAAGGGTAGTCTTATTTTTCCAGGCATTAGATTTAGATGCAAATAAAATTCTTGAAACAGCAACCATAGCAATAGTCGCAGCATACATTCTTTTTATGAACTCTTTATAAAAAAGACCCGACTCTGATGTGTTGACATCGAGATAGACAAATTCGCTTGATACCTCCAGCTGAGTTTGTGCATAGAAGAATTTGTATTCACATGGCCGACCTTTGTGGTATACCATAACTTTTGATTTTGTTTCGTTGACCGCTAAAAAATTGCTCATACAGTATTGGGCAATAAGGTTAATTTTTGCTTGTAAGTCATTCTGAGAGTAAGCGAATATGAGTATGTCATCAGCATAACCAAGTAGGATAACGTCACAAAAGTGATCTGTTGAAATTCCATGCATGCCGTGCTTTCGTAAGTACTCTTCTAGATCATGTATGAAAAGTTCAAAAAGGAGAGGACTAAGGATCTCACCTTAAAGCACCCCACAAGTTACCTTTACGAACGAAGTCAGACCCTCGAAAGTGCGAATAGACATGTTAGCATTATCATATAGATTATGTATAATTCGTACAAGTTTAGTGGACATGCCTATCCTTAGAAGTTTGATCCAAGTAAGTAAATAAAATATTTTAGCTTTTTGATCAGGACATTTTTTTTGTACTGAAATTGCTTTAATTTTTCGTAAGAGAGATTTGGAGTCGACATTGGAATGTAAAAATAACAATAAATAATTGTTATTATTTGTTTATGTAATTTCAAGTATCATGAAATTTCCATGTAGTTAAAAAAGTGATTTATTGATCCATTGTACCAGATCTATTTGTTGGATACCTAAGGCCAAAAGATACATAAATCCTACAATTGATACCATCCTGTCATTAAAAAAAATCTTTCTCTAGATTGGCAAAAGCAGCTTTTTTCATAGGCAAAATTCCAAGACTTTTCATTTATTCATTTCAATTGCTTATGAAATGAACAAATAGAAATTACATATGTATCATTTCCCAAAATATCGGAAGTATCTTAAATGATTTAGAGGAATCTCAACTTGAAAAAACCGCTAATCTAAATATGCAGATACAACATTTTTTTATAACAATTGCTCACTGTTACTTTTTTTTAGGAAATACCAATTTTGTCATGAGCATGTTTAATTTTTTTCGGAATTAACTATCATAAAGACCTTCCTAAAGACTTCTTGCCGTCATAGTTTTCAAATTGCAGAGAAATTGCATTTATTAAAACCATGTTTGTACAAAAAATAATGAAAATTGTCATTAATATACATTTATTCATAAAAATTGTTTAAACAAATTTGTTAACATAACTATAAATCTGTTGCAATATGAAAAACTTGACAGCAAGATGATTTTGAGGAGACACTGTATAATTGATTCCGTAAAGAAACATAAAGCATAATCGTGAAAAAATTTACTTGAATAAATGTTCATTCATTATGAAAATTTTTTGTACATGATTAAAAGAGTTTTTTAATGTAAAAAACACATTAATATATGTCACGCATTGATATCTCACAATAATATCTTTCATTATTTAATGCAATAGCTAATGATTAAAAGTAGCTAATCATTGCGAATCATAAAAAAGACTTTTTCATTAGTTTGTTTACAACATCAGAAACAATTTTTTCTTACTACAGCCCACTGGAATGTATTTTTAGTTAGATAATAAATTAAATTATGATGTGTTTGCAGGAATTTAAAAGCCTTAAAAGAAATGGTATTACTGAAAAGGTATAAAAAACCAAAAATGAAGTTTGCTGTTAAATGAGACATTTCGCTGCAGTCGGAGTAATATATATCTTTACATCTGTTTTCGAGCAGACTTTATACAATATAAATAATAAGAGAAATTAACCATTTTCTTGAGTCGAAATGAACTTTTGATATTTTATATTTAGCTGCAGTGTACATTAGGGTGGCCTAAAAAATGACATTTGAGATATTTCAACGGTCACGTTGACCAAATCGTTCTCTTCGGCCAATAAATTCACCCATGTTTTTTTATTTGCAAAAAAAAACTATTTTTCGCCGTTTCTTTAGCCATTTTTATTTCTTATAGAGTTTAGTACGTAAAATATTTCCAAATTTTACTTTTTCGATTTTGGTCTGGAAATTAAAGTCAATTTATTTGAACTTTCATATACTTGATGACTTACCAGTAAATATTGCATTTATCGCATTTTTATATCTCAGAAATGTTATGCGAAAGTTTTAGGATTATCAAAAATCGCATAAAATTGCAATATTTGAAGGCGCATTGTGAGCCTCGAATATACTTATGTAGCTTGATATTTTGAAGAGACATTTTTGAAATTATTGAGAACAGATTTCTATTTAAAAAAATGAATAAACTTTTAATTTAATTGTGAAAAGAGTAATAAAAGCTTATGAAAAATAACACATTCAAGATGAGCACAGGCTGAAAGGATTGCAGGTGGACGGCTACAAAATAAGTTGACCCTCGGTGGGGTCTCATTGCGTACTGTATTTGCTGGGTCCCAAACTACGGTCACTGACAATGAGTAGAATGGCAGAGTAAAAATAAGTTAATAAATCTGTAACTGCTCTCTGGGAACGATTTGGTCAACGTGCCCGTTGAAATTTCTCGAATGTTATTTTTTAGGCCACTCTAGTGTACATGTAGGTAATAACTAAAAAATGTCTATCTTTTCGAGAGTACAGTGCAATTATGTATTACATATTAAATTTAATTTCAGAGAATTACTCTGATTTATTGGAGAAAGTTGATAAATTTAATAAAAGATTAACATTCCACAAATGTACACATGATTTGCAAACGAAGAACACTAGAAATAATACCTGTGATAATGAAGATGATCAAGATAAACAAGCTCAAGAGAAGGTATATTCTCGTTAAGAAAGCGTTCTTTTGCTGAATTGTATAATCTATTATCGTTGACGCCTACATTACCAATGGAAATGGTCGGTTGCGACCAGCGCGAAGACTGCTAAAAATCATTGCTTACTTCGAAACATCATTACTCTTTCAAGAACCGAGTATGAAACCATTTTAAAAAAACCGTTGGACAGGTTATTTAATTTCGCGTTTTGCAGAGAATCTACCATGTGTGAAGTTTAAAAAAAGCATTAATGTCTCGAATTCTGTACCTTGAATTTAACTTTGGCACGACTTAGGAGTATTGCAGCATGCATCTGAAATTTATGCAACACAGTGTTTGGAGTCTTATCTTTAATTTAACTCCCTGAAAATAAAAAAAATATGTACGAGTTATCGAGGTACGACTAAAAATGGCGAAGAATGTCTGCGCCCAGTTTTAGTACTAGGCAGTCTGATAAGTACCTGAAAATTCTAAGAGGTGGCATTAGTATTCACTAATGTGAATCATTTTCGTCGAGCTTGATCCTTCAAATGACGCCTGTCAAAACTTCAGCCATTTATGTTTACGCATTTAGAAGTTACAGCACTGAGAAGCGACTAACCTCCG
>NC_046658.1:10763584-10770210 GCF_010883055.1 Belonocnema kinseyi
GATCCCAAAGTGAAATTGAGAGAGGTAGCTAATGCTGTAGGTATATCATTGGAACGTGTGGGCAATATCGTGCATTCAGTTTTGGGCATGAAGAAGCTCTGCACGCGATGGGTGCCGCGTTTGCTCACAGTAGACTAAAAACGAATTCGTGTGACAACTTCCCAGCAGAATTTGGCATTATTTTCGCGTAAGCCGACCGAGTTTTTGCGCCGATTCATAACCATGGATGAAACCTGGATCCACTACTACACTCATGAGTCAACCGAACAGGCAAAACAGTGGGTTCCACCGGGCCAAAGTGCTCCGAAGCGTCCAAAAACGCAACAATGGGTCGGAAAGGTTATGGCCTCCGTATTTTGGGATGCACATGGCATAATATTCGTGGACTATCTTGAAAAAGGTAAAACCATAACCGGAGCATACTATTCATCATTATTTGACTGATTGAAAATCGAAATCGCCGAAAAAGGACCGCATTTGAAGAAGAAAAAACCGCTTTATCATCACAACAATGCGCCTGTTCATTCATGCTTAGTTGCACAAGCAAAATTGCATGAAATCGGCTTCGAATTGGTTCCTCCGCCACCGTATTCATCAGACCTGGCCCCCAGCGACTATTACTTGTTCCCTAACCTGAAGAGCTGGCTCACCGGTAAGCGTTTTTACTCAAATGAGGAGTTCATAGCTGAAACTGAGGCGTATTTTGGAGACCTTCCGATCGAGTGCTTTTCGGACGGTATCAAAAAGTTAGAAAATCGTTGGACTCGCTGTATCGACCTAAAAGGAGAGTATGTTGAAAAATAAAACCGACTTTATCCAAAAAAACGTCTCCGTGTTTCATTTTTCAGAAACTTATCAGACTGCCTAGTACCTTGAGGAGTACGTCTGGCCTACAGCTCTAATAGCCGATTGAAGTTTGTCGCAGTCACGCGTGGAAATTTCTGGTTATATTTTGGGAGCTCGTGAATATTTTTGAGGTTTTTCTGGCTTAAATTAAAGATAATATTTAAAAAATTCCGTCCTTTCAGTTTCAGTTTCTTTCCATAAATTTTCGAAGTCACAGGTTGAGTCGAATTTAAATACATTAATTTTTTATTTATTTTTTATTTTTATTAGTATTATATCCAAACAGTGAGGCATTTTTAGAAAGTGAGGGAATTTAAAAATTGTTAGGAAGAAGTTGAAATAATACAATAGAAATAGAAATTTGACATTAGGTAAATTTGACAACAATAGAAATTTGTCATCAGGGAAACGTCAGTGAATTTCAAAGTTGAGATTTTGTAGCAAACCTGTAAGCGCATAGTTAAGTTTCCCTAAGGAAAAAAAATATCAGTACTACATGAAAAGAAATTCCAAAAGATTAATTCAACAAGCAGTTCCGTGAATTGATCTCTTTCAAATTTCTTTTTGTGTATATAAGAACTTTACATCTGAAAAAAATCTTTCTTTCATGACTTTTTTGTTGAAAAAACGTTTCAGAAAAATAAGAAAGAGAAAATAGGTCGTCTTAGAAAGATAATTTGCATAAATATTATCAGGTTAAAAAAGCTGAGTAAAAAAAGTGATTTTTATAACATTTATATTCTTTGAACTATCACTATTTTATTTTATTCAAAACGAGTGCTCCAACAAAAATGTATTTAAAAAAAATAGCGTAATTTATTTATATCTACAATTTTTGTCTAACACTCTCGCTAATGCTGATTCAAGCTTGCATGGAAATCTGGCAACGCGAAAAAGAAATAAATAAAGAAAAATATAACATTCTTTCTATGAATAGTGACTATTGTATATGTCGTAAGAATTCAAAAGAATGAGGCAGTCGGCCGATTACCTAGGCATTTAGTTGATGAAATTGTCTGTCTTCGAACTATGTGTAAAATTTTTTTTTTATTTAGATTTTCATATAATCTTTGATATGCTGTTAGACTTCACGCATAATTTTGTAACAAAATCTTTCTTATGGTCTATTTACACCTTCCTTCCTTGCAGACGGAAAATGTATCTGTCTCTCTCTCTCTCTACCACGTAAGGATGCCATGCATTTATCTCTCTCTAGATTTTCCACCAAACCGGGAAATCTACACGGACAGAGAAAAATCTAGAATGAGATAAATGCATGGCATCGTCACGTGGTAGTGTGAGAGGAAGATACATTTTCCGCCTGCATGCAAGCGAGGTGTAAATGACCATTAGAAATAATAATTTTAAGTTTCATAACAACTTTATAAGTGCGAGAAGTGCATTGAAAAATGAATAATTGCTTCATAAATTGTGTATGGCTTGAATTAACACCTGTTTCAGGCGAAAAACCTCGTGAGAGGTACTTAGAAGTGTCGAAAGTTCTACGTCGATATAAACGGTTCGACAGCATTAAAAACAAGGGCGACGTGGTATAAAAATATCTGTTTCTTATTTTTATAGTTGATGTACTTTTTGCATCTAGAACTAATATTTAAAATATTTAGTTAGTTATATGAAACCCTGTCTTAGTTGTCTGTAAAGGAAATGTGAAGTAATGAGGGGTGTCACAGTAAGGTGGTTATGATTCATAACCACGTTAAACCATCGTAACATCTTCTCTGAATGTTTTGTTTGACAAAATGAATAAAATCTGTGCTTTTCGTATCCGCATTTTTTTAGCAGGTTGAAAGCAAGAGATATTTCAATATATATTTGGAAACTCACCTAGATAATTTTTCATCAGAAGTATACATTTTAATAGAAATGTCCATAACTCAATATGTTGTTCAAATATTTAAAATATTTGTTTAAGGGTGTTGGTTCAATCCGACTCTGATTTTTTTAAATAGGTATGGCACTGATTCCATATATATTTTTTCCGAAGGATTTGTGAACGAAGAAAGAAAAATTGTCGAATATCCTGGGTTTTGCGAGATCCTCGGATCAATAAAATGTTGAAAAATCAACAAATTTGTTGAGGAAATGATTATTTTCTCGACAAATATGAATTTTGCGAAAGATAGAAACAAGCGGGTTCATTACAAATACAGTTACAAAAACACAGACAGGGCATGTCAGTTCGCTCTGCTTTTTGCTCCATTTCGCAACGTATTTCGCAATATTTGGGGGCACTATCATCAAGACCTGGCCCTTTGGAAGAGCCGCTGATCTCTAGAATTCTTCTATTATGTCAGAATTGTGAAAAAAAATAAATTAGCAAACGATTTTAATCGTTCAAATGCTGCCGTCTGCTACCCGCTGGTTTCTATCCTTCGCAAAATTCATATTTGTTGGGAAAATAATCATTTCTTCAACAAATTTTTTGATTTTTTAACATTTTATTGATCCGAGGATCTCGCAAAACCCCGGATATTCGACAAGTTTTCCTTCTTTCGTTCACAAATCCTTCGGAAAAAATATATATGGAATCAGTGGCGTACCTATTAAAAAAAATTCAAAATCGGATTGAACCAGCCCCCTGCCTCGACCGTGTATATGTATGTAGTGGCAGTTTTCTTGCGATCTGGAGAGGAAATGTCGGTCAAACTAATCCAACAGATGCTGCCACAAAAAGTAGGTCTGACTTTTTCATTGAATTGCATTAAGAAAAAGCGAAAATAATAAAAAACTTGATGCTGTTTGCAAATAAGCAAAAAAATATATATATGAAAAAATAAGAGTAACTATTACTAATTATTTAAAAATAGAAAACGTCATAAAAATATGTAGTTTAATATGAATAAAATTTAATTTAAAAATACGTTTTGAAAGCAGTTCGAACTTCATATTTCTATGATTTATTTAACTGATATTATTCATTTGATCATTCGTTTTAGTTAAAAAAAATTATTTATTGTTAATATTATTAATGGGTCTAATGAAAAAATTAACAATATTTAATTCCTCAATGAGAAAATTATTTAAAACATATACATGATTCGAAGAAGTGATACAAAATATATCACTTATATCCAATATAAATATAATAATAATTAAAATATGTAACACTACAACTTCAGTTGCAAAGTGATGAATCTTTGTACCTTTGAAATCTTAACAATTTCGAGTTTTGAAGGAAATATTTTTAAAAAGTAATGGTAATTTTAATTAAAATGTTTGGAGGGAATTATTTGGTAAAAAGTCAATGACAAGTCTGATAAATGAGAAAATGGATTTAATATTATTTAATATAATGTATATATTTATTTAAGTTGAACCGAACATCATATATACAATAGTCTTATTATCGGTAAAAAATTTATTGTTTTTGCTAAGAATGCTTCACATTATTATACGAATGACATTTAATTATTTTAGCAAAATATTAGAATTCGAGATTTTTGAAATTATAATTTCCTTCAATGGCCAGAACGACTTCAGGTATTTCTTAAAATAATAAATATTTAATAATATTAGATAAAATATAACAATTTAAATTTTTCTAAACAAATTAGATGAACAGATTGGAAATTTTGGCCCTTTGGCATGGAAATTTTTTGTTTGCATTGGAAATGTTTTAAGTTATTGGAGGAATGACTGCTAGTCACCAACATATTAGAAAAGTTAACAATAACCACTGTTATTAACAATTTTTATTTTTATTTTTAATTTTTATTATTTATTATTTTATTATTAAGATTAAAAAACCCGACTTTTTCCAAGTGAAACTTCCAACATTTAAAAATTGTTTATGTAAATTCTTTTTAAACATGTATGTTGTTACATTCTACTAAATGTTATCAAAGATACACTTTTTAAGGAATATCCGGAGCCATTGTAGCAACTAAGGAAAATAAAAATTTTGATAAAACCTTACCTTTGAATATTTTGTGACAAGAATTATTTATAACAATGGTTATTGTTACCTTCTCAAATATTTTTGTGACTAGCAGTCATTCGTCCAACAGTTTAAAACATTTTCAGTGCAGAAAAAAATTTCTATGCGAAAGGACCAAAATGTTGAACCTCTTTATCTAATTTGTTTACAAAAATTTAAATTGTTATATTTTATCAAATATTATTAAATATTTATTATTTTAAGGATCACCTGAAGTCGTTCTGGCAATTCAAGGAAATTATAATTTGAAAAATCTCAAATTCTAATATTTTGCCACGAAAATTGTTTATCACAGTAGTTATTATAAACTTTTAAAGTATTTTTGTTATTAAATGTCATTCCTACATTAATGTGAAGCATTTTTAGCCAAACATTTTTTTACCGATAATAAGATTATTGGTCAATTTGTTCATAAAGTTGGTTTATAACAAATAAATGGATTAATAAGCACATTATTTGTATTCTATGACTTTCTAAACATTTATTTAAGTCAATATAAAGTTTTCCTGATCAGTTATTAAAGCGTAAAAAATTGTTATATAAAAAAATTTAGTTTTTCCATGCTTTGAGTGGAAAAACTATGAATAAAAAAATAGAGGAAACAAAAGTTCGTAAGGTCAAGATCTATAGAATTTAATAATCTTTAATTTAAAACAAAAAATTCAAAATCGCAAAAAATTGAAGGCTCTGAACATTTTTGACTGACAAAAGTGCATTTCCTCCAATTGTGCGTTATGAGTGCAGTACGTTTGTTTATAGAGTTTAATAGCTTATAGAATGCTTATTTTAGAAATGAGGTTTGCAATAATATAATTGACAATTTAATTCAAAATCTCCTTTAAATTTAAATTTTTAAATAAAATTATTAGGGGTTGTATGCAGCGAGAAAAAAGCTTTCAAGGTTAAGCAATAAATAAATGATTGAACTGCATAAATGTATATATGACGTTCGGTTCAATTTAATTAAATATATACATTATATTGAATAATATTATATCCATTTTCTTATTTATCAGTCATGTCAATGACTTTTTACCAAATTATTCTATCGAAACAATTTAACTCAAATTAATATAACTATTTAAAAGTATTTCCTTCAAAACTTGAAATTGTTAAGATTTTAAAGGTAAAACCATTCTTTACTTTGCATCTCAAGTTTTAGTCTTACATATTTTTATTATATTTATATTCGATATAAGTGATATATTCTTCATTAATTCTTTTGATCATATATATGTTGTAAATCATTTTTTCATTAGCTACGTTAATAATTTGAACAATAAATATTTTTTTAACTAGAACAAATAATAAAATGAATAATATTAGCAAAATGAATCGTAGAAATATGAAGTTCGAACTGCTTTCAAAAAGTATCTTAAAATTAAATTTTATTCGTATTAAACTACACATTTTTATTACTTTTTCTTTTTTTAAATAATTAGTTATAGTTACTCTTATTTTTTCATATATATATATTTTGCTTATTTGCAAACAGCATCAAGGTTTTAATTATTTTTGCTATTTCTGCATGTAATTCAATGAAAAAGACAGACCTACTGTTGGTGGCGCCATCTGTTGGATTAGTTTGACCGACAATTCCCCTCCGGATCGTAAGAAAACAGAACAGTGGGGGTGATGCATGGGTGTGGATTGAACCAATAACCTTAAGTTCTGCGGTTTCAAAGGTTCATTTCTCACAACCCATTTTTTAATATATGTTTTTGGGGTTGCTGAAAGCGAATCTAAAGTTAATTTTACCCTATCATGTAAGATTTTTTAAATAACATTAAAATAGTATAATCCAACACAAATTCGTTATGTA
>NC_046658.1:10770310-10805817 GCF_010883055.1 Belonocnema kinseyi
CCCTAAACACCTCCCCTGTATCCGCTACTGTCATGAAGGGGTGAAACGAACTTCAGATTATGTTTCAGCGACCTTAAAAGCATATAGTAAAAATGGCCTGACCCCCAGGTCAGAATTATTTTTTATTTTTGTGTGGCTGTGAAGATTTTTTGAGGTTATGCCGAAAACCTGACGCGATAAGGTCAAATGGATTTCGGATTCGGTTCATCCCTACTGCAAATGAAACAGCTTCCTGCATAGGATCATTTATAGAATCCTAAATGATTCTATGGTAAGGGTATGGGTTCCTTCTTCTTACGTTAGAATCCATATAAGAACCTATACATTTTACTACTACTAGACAATCGCATAGTCAAAAATAACTACTGCGCACCTGTATCTGCTATAGGAAACTACTGCGCAACACTTAGGGATCATCATCTGTCCTATATAGGTCATGAATAGGATTCTATATAGTATCCTATGCAGGAAGCGTAGCATATAGCATCCTATAGGTGGCTCCTATACTGACCTATATAGGTGACCCTATATAGGATCCTTATATAGAATACTATTAGTGACCTATGTATGTATGTATTTGCAAAAGGGATTGACCCGAAAAACATATAATAACCATGTTCTGACCCTCAGGCCAGAAAACAATTTTTTTGTCTGCCTGTGTTATCGGAGAGGATTTGAAAATTTGAGTTGTGAATAGCTGATTCAAAATGATTATTGGAATGGTATAAAGTTAGTTCGTTAGTTTTAAAACGGGCGTGAAGCCAATATAGAGCTTCCTCTGAAACTGCAGGTGGTCTAGAATGTTATTTGTAAAAGGTGTGATTGTAAGAGGTGATCATTATTGACGGGTGATTTATTGTGGTCTTTATCGAAAGACAGAAGCAAATGCAAGAAAGTTAGAAATATGGCCCGTACAAATGATGGATATACATTTCTTCTCTCTTTTCAGATTCCGCAACAAAAATCCTGAAAAAGATCATGTGCCAATAATTGTAAATTGTTAAATAGAAAGAGAATGGAATTTTCGATGATTTTCAAAACAATTTTCAATGGCTGAAACAAGTGCGCATTATTTAAACAATTATTTAATACCAAAAAATGTAGAAGAGAATCTTATTTTCTGATTGAAATGTAATTTTTTGTCATTGTTTGGAGTAAAAAATTGTTCTAAAAACATTATGTAATTATTTTAACAATTATTTATTGTTTATTTTGAAACTTTCTAAAAAGTGAGGCAGAGATGTCCAGTTTTTCTAAATTGTTATCCTGAGCAACTTTTTGTTGATGTAATTTTCTGTTTGTTGTTGACATTGTTGTTTCTTGCTGTAAACCATCCATACTTAATTTGACAGAAATTTAAAGAAAAAACAATAATTAATTGTATAAACAATAACATTCAGATTTTAGCAGAATTTACTAGTCCTCGAAATCATTGAATATTATGTTTAACCCTCTGGACGTACACTGGTGTGAATCTGCACCAGCAACATTTTCAAGTTGCTGGCATTTTCCGCGTTTACTTCTCTGAGGTATACCCCCACTACGAAAAATATGCAGTACCTCTCTATCATCTATTGTCGTTAAGACCGCGTTCATTTGTGGCTTGGCTGCCTAAGTAGCAGGTCCTAAACTTCGAGTTAGTGCATATTTGCACAAGTGTTCCTTCTGTGCGTGCAACATCGTTGCCGACTCCGAAATATAAAAGTAGTGAATTTTGCTTTTGGGCACTTGCATTTCTATTAAAAGTAAGTAAATTTAATCTTTCTTACAATAATTATAGATTTTAATATATTTATTGAAATTACTTGCAAAGAAAACATTTTTTCGCATTCAATAACCACCATAAATAAATTTCATTTTGCTCAAATTTGTGTACATTTTCGTAATTCATTTCTAATAATAATCAATTCATAAAAATTATTTAATAATTTATGTTTCAGAATGAGTGCTTGGGTTTATAATCTCCGAAGTGCGATAGATGTAGCAGCGTCTCTGTCGGATTCGGAATAGGAGCATTTTCCGAGGATTTGAAATATACACTGGTGGTAAAAATCTTTCATACACCAATTTTTTCATGACTGATTAAGTTCTTTTAGTATTGAATGCGTGCGTTTTACGGAGAACTTAGTAGTTCCTTGTATTTTTTAGGTATTGGCAGAATTTTCATGATAGATGAATGGTTTTATGGTATTTTTTTGATATTTAATATATTTACTCTTACTTGTCCACTCTGAAAGCACGAAATTCCCTCTTTGAAAATATAGTAACTTCGGGGGCATGGGAAAAATATTTAATATAATTATATTAGTTTTATATATATTTTTTCTTTATAAAGAATGTTTTAGATAATAAATCGCGTCCATTTCGTTGAATTCCATTAAAATGCAAAAAATAAGATTTTTCAAAAGAAAAAATGATATTTTCAAGAACCTACTTTATTTAAAACAGTTT
Organism: Belonocnema kinseyi; assembly: GCF_010883055.1. NCBI lineage: Eukaryota > Metazoa > Arthropoda > Insecta > Hymenoptera > Cynipidae > Belonocnema > Belonocnema kinseyi. The sequence continues at coordinate 10,772,762 of NC_046658.1, forward strand.
TTTAGTAACATAATGTGTTTTTTTGTTAATTTCAATCGCAGAATTGTATTCGACGGAAAATTTCAGACGAAAAACATATGTCTTTCGATATGTATTGAACATTTCTTCATCTTTAAATCAGCTGCTGAAATTGCGAAATCACAATTTTCACCTATGTACGGTACATGGATGTTGGAATGAAGTGTACGGTGAGAGGGTTAACTCAAAAAATACTATTTCAAAAGTATTTTTTAAAAATTAATTATTTAAACAAGTTATATTTGCTTAAACAATTAAAAGGTGGTTCATCTATTCTTTCTATATACTATACAGTCATGTAATGCACTATTTAGTTATTGTAAACAAACTGATGGAGCCAATTAAGATTTTTTTAAACGAATAGAAATTGATTAAACATTAAAAGAAATGTATCAAAATTATGTAATTATTCAATAAAACATAGCATGGGATACCAATTTAGAAAAAGTAGATATCTCTAGCTCAATGTTCAGAAAGGACCCCGCACTAAATGTATGGGAAAATGGCTTTCGGTGGATTTAGCTGTAAGTTTGTAATTTTTAAGGTTATAAGTGCCGGATGAAATATCCGTAAAAAAAATCCAAAAAAATGGACAGTTTTAGCGCTATGCGGCGCTAAGCGCTCAAGATCAGTGAACAAAACGAATTACAACAGATTTTGTTACAAAAGCGATGTTAACATAGAAATCACGGTTCAGATCGTGGTCTGTCATATTTTCGCCTACACCGTTGACTCATATAGCGCGCTACTCAAAACGATCAAACGCTAAGCGCCCGTGATTATAACTTTACAAATTCATCACTTTTTTAAAGGCAGAAATGGTACCCAAAGTAACATTAGTAACTAGTGCGTACATTCTGATAATTACATTGTACTGTTCTCAAGAGTGCCGAACGCTAAGCGCTCATGATCAGTGAATAGAACGAATTACAATAGATTTAGTTACAAAAGCGATGTCAACATAGAAATCACGGTTCAGATCGTGGTCTGTCATATTTTCGCCTACACCGTTGGCTCATATAGCGCGCTTCTCAAAACGATCAAATGCTAAGCGCCCAAGATTTTAACATGACTCATATTGCGATTGGTTTGGCTAAACATGTTACTGACCTTTTCTTGATGCGTGTTTCGTATACAGACATCGCTTGTATCGGTACAGCTACTAGAATTGGTTATATTCGCTGATCATGGGCGCTTAGCGTTCGGCCCTCTGGCGAAGGGTACACTGTTATTATCAATGTGCGCACTAGTTACTAATGTTACCTTGGATACCATTTCTGTCTTTAAAGAAGTAATTACTTAGTCAAGTTCAAATCTTAGGCGCTTAGCGTTTGATCGTTTCGAGAAGCGCGCAATATAACTCATTTGTTTGGCTAAATATATTACTGACTACTTTCTGATACGTGATTCTTATAGTGACATCGCTTTTGTCGCTAAAGTTACTAGGATTGGTTTTATTCGCTGATCTTGAGCGCTTAGCGTTCAACCCTCTTGCGAAGGGTAGAATGTTATTATCGTTATGTGCGCACTAGTTACTAATGTTACTTCGGGTACCATTTCTGCCTTTAAAGAAGTGCTTAATTACTCAAGTTAAAATGTTGGGCGCTTAGCGTTTGATCGTTTTGAGAAGTGCGCTATATGAGTCAACGGTGTAGGCGAAAATATGACAGACCACTATCTGAACCGTGATTTCTATGTTGACATCGCTTTTGTAACAAAATCTGTTGTAATTCGTTTTATTCACTGATCTTGAGCGCTTAGCGCCGCATAGCGCTAAAACTGTCCATTTTTTTTATTTCTTTTTACGGATATTTCATCCGGCACTTATAACCTTAAAAATTACAAAGTTTCAGCTAAGTCCACTGAAAGCCATTTTCCCATACATTTAGTGCGGGGTCGTTTGGTAACAAGATAATAAATCATTGCTTAAATGCCCAGTGGGCACATAATTTGGCGACGTATTTACGATATCTTTACGACATCGTTACGACAACTTTACGGCATCCTATGTCCATGTCGTAAAGGTGTCTTTACGATATTGCAAATAAGTCTTATAATTTGTCGATGTCTTTACGATATCGCAAAGACACCGAAACGACATGGACATAGGATGTCGTAAAGTTGTCGTAAAAATGTATCGATGTCATAAAGACGTTGCTAATTTTTTTGCCCAGTTTGTGCTATCTTGTAAATCGATCGCAAATATATTAATAATTTTTATTAAATTTTAACATAGTATAAACTGTACACATTGTGCCATTTAATTTTATAATTCTATGGCTAGGTCCCCACCTCGACAAAGTAGGCTCCTACGCTTTCTGTGAATAATATTTTAATTTAGCGAATGAAAAGCAACGAAATTGAACCACAAGATTTTGTGAGATGGTGAAGCAAGCAGATGTATTTGAAACAAATAAATATTTAAGAATAAAGATAGGAAAATTATGATTGTCTTTGATCACAGAGTTTTCAATTGAAAATTGGCACCATGAAATGAAAATAAAAAAATGAAATGAAATGAATAGATGAAATGAATAAGAAAATTGAAATAAAATAGATATAAATTTCATACTCTGTCGTGGGTTTATGCCTCATTTTGCGCATATAGTAGTTCAATTGTTTCGGGCCCAGTGATGATCTAAACCACTGTCCTTACCTCTTTCTTAGCAAACCCAGGATTTACCTGACTGTCCATTCTGTAAGTATGTCCTAGTATGGATTTCGCCTGTCGGCAGCCCTGGATTTGCTCTTAGTATTTCCGGTGTTTAGTACGGATCCAGCTTTTGATGACAAGATCGCGGCAGAAAGACGCTATTCCGCTTTTTCGTTGACCTTAATCACTGTGCGACCAGCAACCCACATGAGGGCCAATTTGTTTTGTTTTTCTGCAAGTTGGTTTAATGTCATTTTGCATTTTAAACTAGTTCTGATGTTGTATCTGGTTTTCTTACCACAGTTAATGTCGCTTGGCTGTCCGAGCAGATCGTAATCTGTCGGCGAGCAGCGTGTTCTTCTAATAATGTTTCAGCCCAGCGAAGGACGGCCAGGACCTCCACCTGAAAGGCGGTAGCATGTATCTTAAGCTGGACCCCCCGCCCCTTTCGAGCGCTGTCATAGATTCCTGCTCGTGACCCTCCCTCTTCCCTGGAGCCCTGGTGAAGTTCAAGCTTTTTGTTATTTTATCTTACCTCATTTCTAAAATCGACAGTGTGCTGATATCACTCGGGAGCCTAGTGTGTCACAGAGCATGAAGCCTATCGCAACTGTGGGCGTATTCCGCATTGCTGCCGTCAGACCCCTGACTGCTGAGTAGAGCCATGCCAGCAACTTAGATCCTAGACTGGCTATAGTACCCCTCTTTATTAAGCCCACGAAGAAGGGCATCGACTTGCATATGCCACAGAAGGGGCGACAGGACACCCCCTCCCCCTTTCGTGCAGCACCATTGCGATATTCCCTTAATTAAGCCTTCACCCCATCTGGTTTCGAGTCTTCTTCGACGTAGCATGTTTCCTATTCAGCTTACTAGCTGGTTTATCACACCTCACCTCAGGGCTTTCGACAGAAAACTTCTGGAGGATTATTACTGAAAGCACCCTCTATACCCAAAAATGTGCCAACAGCATACCCTTTTTCTTCCAACGGTGAGATTCTTGGAGCAGGGCTTAGGCACCAAAATCACATCCATAACCTTGACAGCTATGCTGCCCTTGGCGTTTTTTCGAGCCGCCCCTTATACGTGGTGCCACACCTTGATAAGCCACTAATTCTTTCCATGCGTAACCAGGATTTATCGGTTAGAGCGAGCCCTGTATGCATCACTGACATGCGTCTGGTTAGAACCGCGGATGCGCCTTTGATGTGGTGGAAATTGATCTGCATCATGGAGTTTCCCGTTTCATCTGCACGAAAGTGAGGCTCTGTATGTACAGAGTCTTTTGCCGTTTTAACTCTTTATTTGGGGAGGTTATCTGGAGCCCCTTTGCCTCTTGCCCATAGAATGATCCTGAAGATTTGCTCGAGACGTAGAACCTGCAGCTACTGCCTCCTGTGGGGGGCCTTACCTGCTGTTTAAGAGACGCTTGCGGTCTCTCTTCTTTTGTGCTTCGCTACGCTGCCTCCTCCTCATGAAGAGTCGCGTTAGCTGAGCTTCTATTGTGTCGACAGGATTGTCGCCATCTTTATCATTTCTCACCACTCACGTTGGTTTTCCCTCACGTTTTCCCTCACGTTGGCCTTCCACTTTCGGCGGTGAGTTAGAGAAAGGTTTCGGAAAGAGCAACTCATTGTTTTTAGTTTGTTGTATTTTGTGTGATCCTATCATAGTCCAACGAGAAACTAGAAAAGTAAGAAACACACCCCGCAGAGCCCCGGATGCAGGGTGCGGGTCTGCATACTATGGAATTCGACCTGGTATTCCAAAGTCTCAGTTTTGACGCCTTCTTTGAGACACTCGCCTGTCCACCTCTACTGAAGGGGCAGGCAGGGGTGTTCAAGGATTGTTTGGCCCTGGTGCCATTCAGCCATTGGCATAAAATAGTCAGCAGCCCGTAGCTACACCTCGCGATGCAGCCTCTCTGATTCTCTTATTTCGGATCTATAATCCGATGAGACCCGTAAACTCTTTCACCAGCTACAAGGTCTCGCGATCCCTAGAGAGGATTAGTTATACAAAACTGTGAGAAAAAACAAATAAATACGCCATAGCCTGGCTTTATTTACATCCCTGATTTCAGTACTTGCTATCATCAGTCTATAAATTGTTACTTTAAGTGAGATTTATTCTTACTCTTTTATTCTGCTTATGTTATAGGTAAGTAGCATTCATTTGGGCAACGAATTCCACATACCTGAAAAATCGTGGCCTTTTATTAGTATTTAGAAGTATTCCTGCCAGACCGAAGGAACCGATTGGAGCCTTTACAAAGTACCCGTAAAGACCCCATTCGGTTTCTTTTTAAAAAACTGAAAAAAAAACAGCAAAATCAACTTTTAAACTGTTGAAATTCGGATTCCACCTTAAATTTTCTATTAGAAACTAACGCAGTAATCGCAATACTTTTTCTTGCAGCATTAAAAACTAAAAAAAATGCCTGTCATTTGCATGGGCCGAATGCGACTTCAAATGCATCTTCTTTTAGTAGCAGTTAATAAGCGTTCCGTCGGTAACTTTAAGAATTTTCTCTGGATGCTAGCGCCACGCAGTGGAAACCTCAGACAACAACGCTGCGTTGCAAGTGAGAGATAATTTTATTTTTAAACTTCAAGCGCAACATACTACTTGAGCTATTATGGATGCGCTTGAAGTCACCTTCAGAAGAAGTTAATGACATTTTTAAAAATTTTTTAACACTGCAAAAAAGTGCTACGATTACTCTGTGAGTTTTTGAATGAAAATATAACGCAGAATCCAAATTTCAACAGTTTAAAGGTTGGTCGTGCTGTTTTTTTTTAGTTTTTTAAAAAGGAACCGAATGGGGATCCAATGGGGTCTTTACGGATACTTTGTAGAGGCTCCATTCGGTTCCTTCGGTCCGCCAAGGATAATTCAAAATTTGTCAAAAATTTGGCGGAAGCGTTTTGGGGTTACCGCAAAAAGTCCAGTGAAATGGCAGAAATAGAAGTCAGAAACCGAGGAAGGAACTGCAACCGCCTATGATCCCGGTAAGAATGTTCGAATTGATTACAATGGAAACGTTTCCATTGGTTTTCTATCGTATATTTTAATATATCATTTCAATGCTTGAGAACGTCGAAACGTGATAACGAGATCGATTGGAATGAGTACAGCGCCAGCGAAACGATTCGAATGCGATTTAAGTGTCGTCAAAGAAGGGACTAAACGAAACTGAATTGGATTGTCAACATTTTTCTAACCTATAAAAATGTGAATTTGAAGATTCCTGTACATTTTTCTATAAACATGTCTCATACGGAAATCATAAAAATTGCTTGATTTAAAAGTATTTATTAGATAGACACCTCTTTTGAATACATACATTCTTTCTTTTATACCACCTATCTCACGGTCGTGAGAGGTGGTTGTGGCTGAAATTTTATCGCGGTTTCGCTGGAAACGGGTGCAGTTTTTCAGATTAGCACCCGCTCCCGGCGAAATCCTGCGATTGTTCTTATGACAAATTTTTAATTATAGACATCTATTTACTGTGAATAATATATAGTGGTAAATGTTCCAACGGTAGGTATCCAATTCGACTTGAGCCCACTTCACCGAAATGTCATTTCACCGAAAAAGGTATAGTTTGTGCACAGTGGTAAAATGCGTTCGAAAGATGGTCGTGCGTATATCAAAAAGCTAGAGAATGATGCCAGAAGTGTCCAATTGGCAGCGTAACCATACTAAACCTATTTATTGCCGCGTAAAGTTTAAAATGATAATAGGATTATATTAAATATGCTGAATATAATTGTTTATTGTCAAATTTCTGATTTAAGAGAAGTTGAAGAATAATTTGTTTATTAATGAAACAGAAGTGTAGTGAACGTTTGAGTTTCATTTGTGAATTGTGAAGAAGTGAAGAAATAAGTCTGTATTATGCCATTGTTTTGGAGGTTAGCTTTTAGAAGGAGAGTGAGTAAATAACAAAAACATTTTTTGTAGACAAATGAAAAGTAGAAACTTTTACTGAAAAGCAAATGAAGAAAAGATTGTTTATTTATGCAAATGAAGCGAGGTGAAGGTTTTAATTGACTGAATTTGACGACTATGCATCTGTGAATATTGAAGCCATTCTTTTAAAAAACTGTCTTCGATGTTTTTCTTTTGGGCCCTTTAGCGAAAGGTTTACTTTCAATAAATACAGTTTAGCCTGCCGGCGCCGGCAACGGATAAATGTTGCCGGTCCCGGCAATGGAGCAATTTTGGCGACGCCGACAACGGGACAATCTTGTCGGTGTCGGCAATATTGCTCGTTAACGGTTTTTTTTCCGCCTGGTGTAAAGTTCCAAAAAGTGTTTAGTGATGTATTTTTCATTCGCTGCTTACGAATATGGTCATGAAAATTCGAAAAAAATATTTTTAAAGGTCTAATCTTTAAAAAACTACGTTACTAACGCACTAATACTGGTGAATTTTGATGCGTTCATTATGAAGAATGGACATGGAAATACCTGAAAACATAATTTCCAATGTTAAATTTTCAAACTTTAGGTTTTTTGGCGAAGTGTAAACACTATTGGTAGCCGTAAAAAGCATATTTAAAGCTCGCGGAAGAGATTGTCTGGAAATTGTAGAGTAAGGCGTTGAAAATTTAAAGTTATTTTTTTAATCTCTGGCTTTTGACGCTATCATTGGAACATTGTATGTATATTAGGGTGGACCAAAAAACGCTTCTTGAGCTGCAAGGGAAAATTTGACATTTTCAAAAAATTGAACTCATGTTCCAGAGTTTCATGGAATCGTGCCAAATTCTGTAGGGATTGAAGACGAGTATCTACGAAATAAAACCATACTAATAACTTTTCTTTCCAACTGATCCTCATCTTCCCCGCAGCACCCAAAATATCACCGTAAAATAAAAAACTACATTTTTATGTATTTTTGTTACTTTTTAGCAACTTGCCTCATCTTTTTCATACAAATAATTACAAATGGACAATTTTAATATTTACAATTACTTTTTAAACATTTCGAATTGTTTTAACAAATGTAGATTATTTCAGCAATTATTTATTCTAAAAAAATGTAAAAAAGTAATTGTATTTTCTAATTGAAATGCAATTGTTGTCATTGTTTGCAGTAATAAATTTTTCTAAAAACATGCATTCATTTAAACATTTATTCATTGTTTATTTGAACTATTTCTAAAAATTGTGCCAGAGATATCAGCTTTCTTTTTAAATTAAGGGCATGTGATACTTACAGTTTCCCCGGCCTTTTTTCCTTAAAAATGAAAATTTTTAAAAACTGAATTCGGAGATGCTATACAATATCATAACGGAAATTATTTATAAAATAAACTTTATTAATTGCTTGCAAACAAGGTTAGTTCCGGGAGATTAGTTACTATGTTTATTTGTAAGTTCAAAGTTTTCGGCCAAAAATATTGTGTAGTTTGGAACTAACGCTCGGGTGAATTGTAACGCACATAACCTCGAAATATACACGCACGTTTGTAACGCACATAACCTCGAAATATACACGCACGTTGTTAGCAATATCAAAAATTTTTTGATAAAAAAAAACACAAAAAAAGTGTGTGGGGACATCCGTTAGCATGTTCGCTATCATTTCCCAGATTTTGAAGGCAAAATATTTCTTATCCTAAGAAAAAAGCCGGGGGAATCTAACACTGAAAAAATCGATACTATTTCCTAAGCGCTATGCAAATTAATCACATTTAGCTAAATTAAAACTTTTTTGAATTAACCTACAAAAAAAGTGTGTGGAGACGTCCATTAGCATGTTCGCTGTCATTTCCCAATTTTTTAAGACAAAATATTTATTATTCTAGGAAAAAAGCCGGGGGAACCTAAAACTGGTAAAATCGACAATTTTCTAAGTATCACATGCCCTTAAAAAGAATTGAAAGTATTTGTATATTAAAAGTATTTATTCTATTTTCTTCTTTTTTAAGACAACGAAAACTAACTGCTTAAACCAATAAAAATTGTTTAAAGAAATAGAAATTTGTTAAACATTACAAGAAATATATAAAAATCATGTAGTAATTCAACCGAAAGTATCATAGGATAACAATTTTAAAAAAGGTGGACATCTCTGTCTGAATTTTTCGAAATTTTGAAAATAAATAATTATTTAAATAATTTTTACACTTATTTAATGATTAAGAAGTACACGTATTTAAAAAAAAAGGTGTTAAGAAAAATGTACTACTTCTAGCATTGATAAAATATTTAATTTCAATCCGAAAATACAAATTGCTCCGTTGCCGGCACCGGCAAGATTGTTCCGTTGCTGGCGCTGGTAAGCTAAGCTGTATTTATTGAAAATAGACCTTTTTCTGAGCCACCTGTCAAATTGTAAGTATACACACATAACCTTATCATCCGTGACCCTCAACACTTATCATTAGTAAGAAAAATTATTTTCGGAATATTTTCAGGAAAAAAATGTACATTCATATAACATTATTATTAATGTTCATGGTTCTTCAACATAAACACATAATAATTTATCTACTTCTTCACAATTCATAAATGTTCATTCATTCATAAATTTGACAAGAAATATTTAATTCGGTGTATTAAATATAATTCGTTTGTAATTCTAAACTTTACGCGGCAATAAATAGGTTTAGTAAGGTCACGCTGCCAATTGGACACTTTTGGCTTCTTTCCCTAGCTTTTTGATACACGTGCGACCATCTTTCGAACACATTTTATCACTGTGCACAAACTATACCTTTTTATGTGAAAAATTTAAAAAAAAATCTAATTATTATTTGAGTACGATTCTAACAATTATTTTGATAAATCTGCAACAAACATGATTGTTAAGTAGAATATATACAGTTCGAATTGTAACCGCCAACGTTTCACTCATCAGAACGTATTAAATTGTCTTCAAATTTTGATACGATTCAATATTATCGGTTTTATAAACATAATACTTCCACAAAAGCAATTCAATTGACTTCATTTACCGAATTTTGTGTGCACAATTAATTACTATTCATCTGCTCGAAGATTATAGTCGGCAGATATAATTCAAATGACTCCAACATTCGAGGTCAGCTGATGCAATTCAATGGCATTGCTTTGTTCTCAATCTTTACTCGCTGGAGAGAATTAAATTGTTTCCAATGTTCGCGTTTGCCTCACGGTATTAAACACTATTAAGTTGTCTTCAATGTTAATCGTCCAATTCATTATTAAAATGTATACACGTTTTAATTGAAATTTTGATCACACTAAATAGAATTGAAATGGGTCACAATCCTTTCCCGATAAAAGGTATTAAAACGTATATTTCAAATATACGATTGATTATGCATTCAAAATTGTTCAAATTCTATGATATGTGTATACATATTTATTCAATTCAATTTGTTCGTTCTTACCGGGATAGCAGTTTTGAAACGTAAGGTTCTATAGACACATGTCATATATGTGTATATGCACATTAATGTTATACATCATTTTTAACTTTGTGTATGTTGCAAAAAAAAATCATTAATTTGTTTGTAAATCTATATCGTCATGTTTTCAGAATGCTTCGCGGATAGGTTGTTGAATCAAAATATTTCGCCACTGGAATATAATAAAGAGCTGAGAAAAATGGGTAATAATTTAGGTGCACATTGCAAAAGTATTCGAAGCCGCATGTATCCGGAATCAGTTAAAAGTAAGACTTATTCGTAAATTGTAAAAAATTTAAAAATGTTGACTAAAAAATTGTTAGATATAACATTCTTCGATGTAAATAATCGCACAGTATCTAAAATTAGACTATAACAGCTATCAATCTTCATGATTCATTAATTTTTCATACTAAATATATACTCTTAATGGAAAGAAAAATTGATAAATCATCATTAATGACATTTATATATCTTCTAGAGGCACTGCGCGATTATGCTCATCACATTAACTTCTGGTCTGTAAATTCAGGTTTTCCTTTCTCCACAATTCGCTCTAAGAATTTAATTTCATTAACTTAAGATTTTTAAATATAGCCATTCAGTGGCGTGAAATAATTTAATTCAAATTTATTATTTAAAAATCAATTAATTGATAATCATAAATTAAGGAATGTATTATTATTTCTCGCAGAACTAAAGACGCAAACCAACGCCGAAGATTCAAGGGAGGAAATTGACAAAAGTGAAGAAGAGTAATATTTTTTAAGCCTTGTTATATTTTCGAAGTGTTTTATTTTATTGTAACAAAGTTTGTACTTTTGTATTTAAGAATTTATTTTAAGTTAATGTTACGATTATTGAAAAGAAAACACTATTCACGGATAGCGATATTTAAAGTATCCCTTAGGCAAAACAATTGAGGAAGCCCTTACGGCATCTTTATGACGTCGCAAATACGTCCTGTCTGTTGATAAAAATACGGAGATACCTTTGGGATAAATTTTAGACATTTAATTGTTGCAAGAATGCTTTTTATTTTTTGCTTATACTGCGACGTCGTACAACATTTCGTGAAGTCGTCCTTCAATTGTTTCCTTATTATGCATTCTGTGGCGAAAGTATGGAAATATTTATTCCCAAACCTACCCATAAACGTTCCTCAGTCTCTTTTCTTTGCTTTCCTTACTTAACCCTAGCGAAATCCGACTCAATACGGTTCAATTCGAACTTCCTATCCGAAACAATCCGAACCAAATTTTCAGTCCGAATGAATCCGAACTCGAATTGACCCAAAACGATTTTCAATTCGAATGAATCCAATTCAATCCGAACTCGGATTCATTCGATTTGAAAATCGTTTCAGATCAATTTTAGTTCGGATTCATTTCGGCTGAAAATTTGGTTTAGATCACATGTCTTTCATCGTGGATAACATGTGATAATCGATAATAAATATGAAAACCGTCGACATTTCAGGGCCCAAATGCAATGAGAGTATATGGAATAATTCGCCCGAGAGTGGAGACCACTCAATGTCGGTTAATTTCAAGTGGCTAGCGGCTTTTTCAATCATGCAAAATATTTTATATTTGCTTTATTGCATTTGGTCGCTCAATTATAATAATTTAAGCTTAGAGGAGATTTTTATTTCATATCTAGAACTTTATTACAAAATCTAAAAGAATGATAAAACGACAGATAGTAAAGAACTACATTTAGTAAAATTTGCGCGAAGCAATGTACCTGTAATAATGCTTAAAAACATGCAATTCTTTCGTGACATACTATTCGTCAATAATATGTATGTGTGTATGTATGCAGGCTGAAAATAAGAAATTTTCAATTTCGAAAATGCTAAAAACTTGCGTATTGAGATCCTAAAAAAGTATAATTAATTTGGAAGGAATGGCTATGCAGCTTGATGATTACCCACCATAAAAAAATATATTACAAAAATTTTGATAAAGAGTGTAAATTGTTGCGGATTGTAATCAATGACTTTCTAACAGAATTCCTATTTAATTAACCCTGTTTTTGGATAATTTTCAAAACAACTGTATAAATGGGCGAAGAATTTTTCGGGGCACTTTAAAACTTAGCACCGACCAAAATGCACTAGAATAAAATTACAATGGCCCAGAAATCGAAATTGGAACTACAGCTTATTTTAAAACTTTTGGTTTCGTTATTTGATAGAATTATTTTTGTAATTTGTTCTTTCAGCATGAAATTACACTTTAAAAAACTCAACATGACCCATGAATCGAAATTGGAATTATTGTAAATTTTCCAAATTTGGAATTTGTTATTCAATAGAACCTTTTTCCTACTATATGTATGTTCTAAAAACCCCGCACATCTGAAGCCGAATTCTTGAAGCAAAATTTGTAAAGACAATTCCAACTTTCATTAAAATGGATCCGTGACAAAAGGCCCAAACGACAAAGCGATCACCAATGAGAGTCGCGCAGTCGTGAAAAAGGCCTGCGAATCAGAGAGCGAGTAGGGGCGTAATTAACAGATTTTCAGTTTGTAATATTCTCTCGCTGTATAGATAAAGAAAAGCACTCCTTTGAGACATTAAGAGATGGCGTTGCTTGTTCTAATTTGATTAAAAGATGTTTGTAGAGTTAGTATCAGCGATTCAAAAAATCATCGTATAAATTGAGGTACAATACAAAATAGTTTGCGGTTAAATTGATGAAACGGACAAGAGCTTTGCTATTCTACAATAATTTTTTCTAAAATTAGATTGTTCCAACAGCCAAAATTACTCAAAATTGTGATTCAACGATTCGGTTGCAGCAAATCCAGCACCAGGTAGTATAATAAGTATTCTACGAGAGCTTTTTAAAAGTTTTAATTTTGTCAGTAATCAAAACAATTCCAAATGGCGATTCGACGAACCGGGTGCACCAGGTCGCGTCCCAGGTAGCTATCACGTATGCAACAAGAACTTTTTCAAAATTAAAAATTTTCCAACTGCCAAAATAACCACCATTGGTGATTCGACGATCCGGCTGCATCAGGTCGCACACCAGGTAGCTTAGCACGTTTTCTATAAGAATTTTTTCAAAATTTAGATTGTTTCAACTGCCAAAATAACTACCATTGGTGATTCAACGACCAGGATGCACCAGGTCGCGCCCCATGTAGCTAGCACGTATTCAACAAGAACTTTTTCCAAATTTAGATTGTTCCAACTGACAAAATAACTAGGGCGCGACCTAATGAACCCAGGTCGTTGAATCACCAATGGTAGTTATTTTGGCAGTTGCAACAATCTAAATTCTGAAAAAGTTCTTGTAGAATGCGTACTAAGCTACCTGGGGTGCGACCTGGTACAGCCGGATCGTCGAATCTCCAATGGTAGTTATATTGGTACTTGGAACAACATAAGTTTTTAAAAACTTTCTTGTAGAATACTCATTATACTACTTGGTGCTCGCTCTGGTGCACCCGGATCATAGACTCACAATTTTTATTAATTTTGGCTTTTGGAACAATCTAAATTTTAAAAAAATTCTTGTAGAATACGTGCTAAGCTACCTGGTGCGCGACCTGGTGCAGATGGATCGTCGACTAATCAATAGTAGTTATTTTGGCAGTTGGAACAATCTAAATTTTGAAAAAATTCTTGTTGAATGCATGCTAGCTACACGGGTCGTCGAATCACCAATGGTAGTTATTTTGACAGTTACAAGAATCTAAATTTTGACAAAATTCTTGTAGAATACGTGATAAGTTACCTGGTGGGCGACCTGGTGCAGCCGGATCGTCGATTTATCATTGGCAGTAATTTTGGCAGTTGCAAAATTCTACATTTTGAAAAAGTTCTTGTTGAATACGTGCTAGCTACCTGGGTCGCGACCTGGTGCACACGGGTCGTCGAATGAACATTTGGAATTGTTTTGGTTACTCACAAAATTTAAATTTTACAAAAGCTCTCGTAGAATACTTATTATACTACCTGGTGCTCGACCTGGTGCAACCGAATCGTCGACTCACAATTTTTAGTAATTTTAGCTGTTGGAACAATCTAATTTTTGAAAAAATTCTTGTAGAATAGCAAAGCTCTTGTCCATTTCATTAATTTAACCGCAAACTATTTTGTACCTCAATTTATATGATGATTTTTTAAATCGCCTATACTAACTCAACAAACATCTTTTAATCAAATTAGTACAAGCAATGCCATCTCTTAATGTTTCAAAAGAGTACTTTTCTTTATCTTTACAGGGAGACACACTGTGCAGCTAAGATCCCGGGAGTCAGGTCGTCGTTTGCGCATAACAGATGGATTAATAAAACCCCCAGCGCTGGGCGGTGGCGTTACCAGCGTGCGCCGATGTTCATGCTCCCGCTCGACTTGGGCCTCAGAAGCACAAGTCGCTGTGGGATTATGACCTCAGTAATCTCAGTTTCAAGCATCGACTCAGACGCGAACTCAGCGTTATACATAAGTTATTAATTAATATTTTTATGATGGAGTGCATTTTCCAGTTTAAATGATCAATCTATTAAACATTTTTTAATTGAAAATTGAAGTATTTTATTTCAAATATGATTGACGAATTGGCTAATATTTTAGTTTTAGAAAGTAGAAACATAGATAGTATTTTATAAGTTCTAGTAATATATTTTCGTGCAGTCGAAAGTACTCGTATGTTTACTTCAGCGAATTAATAAAGCTTGCGAATATCCTCCAATAATGACAAACATCGAAATTAAAAATTTTGTCTACTTGTTTTCGTAAAAGCAAACTCGAAAAATAGTTTTTTTAAACATAGGAAAAAATTGTCTTCCGTGAAAACTTGAAAAATTGAGATGGTTGATTCGTGAAAATGATATTATATATTTCAGTAATTCATTAAAGCTGATTAGTATACGTTTATTCACCAGAAGCACCACGCCGAAATCGCTACACGGCCTCTGGACTTGGTTTTCTGCTGCCCAAGTTGCTTTGGGATTAAGGACGCCGTCACTTGCGCTCCTACGCGATCGGCGGTAGACAGTATAAGCACCGCATGCCTTGTAGGTATATTACCCAAGAGGTCGGGACGGTAGGAGCACAATTTGTCTCTCCGTGTACAGGGAGAGAATATTACAAACTGAAAATCTGTTAACCACGCCCTTACTCGCTCTCTGATTCGCGGGCCTTTTTCAGGACTGCGCGACTCTCATTGGCGGGCGCTTTATCGCTTGGAAATTTTGTCACGGATCCATCAAAATCAGACTTCAAAAAGTGCGCTTTAATGATAATTTTGGTCCCTGGATGTTGTTCATTTTATTTCCAGTGTATTTTTGACTTGAAAAGCCCAGATCTCCTAAAAAAAAGTAACCCAAACGTTATTTGTGTACTTTTATGTACAAAGGTGTCAAGACCTTTTTCCAAAACAGGGGTAAATTAAATCAGAATAATCTTACCGAAGATAATTAATTGAAATTTGCTAAAAAATGGGGACATTTGTTTGACCTTCAGGTATGTGAAAAAGATAAAAGTCATTAAAATTGTAAAACTCTGGAAACTTGTAATTTGTAAACCATTTGTTTTTTTTAGCGCCGATAGGAAAGAGACAAGCCTATTTATTCTAAATGAATTATACATTTCTAGGATCCTAATACCCGGTAACAAGCGTTGAATTCAGAAAAATTCAGAATTTGTATCCCTACACCGAAAAAAATATGTAACTATATTAGTTCGATAACACCTTGAACTAATACGCTTCGCCTAAAGTTGAACTCAGGAGGGAAAAAAGTCGAACTGAATCTCTTCATTTACTTTGTAATTTTATCGATTTGAGTATAGAACCGACGCTATAACAATACTGAATTACATTGGTTAAGCAAGTATTGAAGTGGAATTGTTCTTCACGAAGAACTTGCAACATTCATAAGTTGAATATCAGCTGTTCTAAAGCATCGTAACATACACTGTTCAACTTTGGTATCGGGTACGTAAAGAAATTCGAATCACAGCGCGTCGGTAAGATAGAACTTCTACGATTCAAAATAGTGGACGCGCTTCGTTTAAAGAACGAACAGCTGCGGTTCGCTTCGTTCGATTCTACTGGTTCGAATAACGACGAACGGCGAGGATTCAACGAATCTAACGCAGGAGCTTCCCGTAAGCATTGCGCTGAGTTAAGGCGCCGGACAATATGTGTTGGGAAAAATTAAACAATAATTATTCAAATATCAAATCTCGCGTGCTCTCAAATTTAAACTTTGCAGGTAAATAATAAAGTAACAAACATCGTTCATACAATAAAGTGCGAGAGTTGAGAATGATGAATGGTGAAAGTTACGATAATACTGTATTGAGATGGTTGCAGATATAAAGCACTATCTCATCCATCCAGGAACGCCAGCTGATCGAATAAAGGTTTAGATTTTTCGTAATTCAAAATACCAGCCGATTGTTAATCTAACCTGGTATGTCCTTCGTTTTCAGATTGCGCAAAACTGCATTTTGCGGTAAAATATAAAAAAACCTGCGTCTAAATTTTTAAAAGTAAAATTCATTTATTTATAAAAATAACAATTTTGAGCTTGCACATTTGATCCGCTGGAGTGATTTTTATAGCAAAATATTACTGCATGGCAAATCTCAATTTAATTGTATCAACTCATCGTAAAAACATATTATGAACGTTACTTAAACCAAAATTATCATCACAAAAAAATCTTTTTAATTAATTTTTACTAAATTTGTTTTGTTGAAAAAAAACTACTTTTTGTGAATATTATTTTTTTTTGTATAATTGTTGGTTACAAATGAAGATTTGACGACCCGAGTGCGCGGCATCGTGCACCAGGTCCTTTTAAACGTCATCTACGAGAACTTTTAAAAAATTTAAATTTTGTGAATAACCAACACAATAACAAATGGTGAGTCGATGACCCGGGTGCGCCGGATCACGCACCAGGTCAATTAGAAGGTCATCTACGAGAAATTTTTGAGAATTTAAATTTTGTCCATAACCAAAACAACTACAAATGGCGAGACGACGACCCGGATCCGCAGGATCGTGCACCAGGTAGCTTAATACGTATTCTATAAGAACCTTTTAAAAATTAAGATTTTTCTAACACCAAAAATGACTACCATTAGTGAGTCGACGACGCGGGTGCGCCTAATTGTGTACCTGGTCCTTTCGAACGTCATCTACGAGAACTCTTTTTAAATTCAAATTTTGTGCATAACGAAAACGATTACAAATCTAAACACATGTAAATTATTTCAAAACTTATTTATTTCCAAAAAATGTTCAAAATAATAGTATTTTCTGATGAGAATGCAATATTTTGCAATTGTTTGAGGTAATAAATTTTTCTAAACAAACCATGTACTTAATTAAACAATTATATATCGTCTATTTTCAAAATTTTTAAATATGGAGCCAGATATCATACAATTATGTATCTCACTGTATAATGTATAGAAAGAATAGATTTACAACTTTTTATTTGTTTAGACAAATGTAATTTGATTAAATAATTACTTTTCCAAAAAACTCTAAAAATAGTGTTTCTTGAGTCAAATCTAATACTGAATGATTTCGAGAAGTCGAAAATTCTGTTAAAAGCTTTATGCTATTGTTTGTAAGAATAATTATTGTTTTTTTCTTCAAATTTACTACTCTTCGAAATCATTCAATATTACGTTCATCTCGGAAAAAAATTATTTTAAAAATATTTTAATAAAAATAATTGTTTAAACAAATTATATGAAAATAAAGTTGACATCGGGCTCAATTTTTAGAAATTTTAAAAATAAACAATACGTAATTATTCAATTAAGTACATAATTTTGATAGAAAAATGTGCTACATCGAAAAATGGCAAAATACTGCATTTCAATCAGATAATGCGGTTATTTTTTTATTTTTTGGGAATAAATAAGTGTGAAAGATTGTTAGGCACTCCTTTTATATCCCTAGAAAGTTTGCCACGTTTAGATAAAACCCTGGAACTTGACTTCAATTTTTCGAAAATTCAATATTTCCCTATGTTAATTAACCAGTGGCTCTGATTCGCTAACAACGAAAAGGTCAGCGAAGCAAGCAATTAAGCACGAACGGCCGGCGTCCAGTGTCTTTTTTGAGTTTCAGTATTGAGAAAAAATTTGAGGGTGGCGACCCTGCCGCTCGCCAGAAAGTGCATCCAATAAATTTTGCTTCGATTATAATAAATCGTGTTTTTTAATGAAAAGTACAGTACTATAGATTAAAATATTGAAGATTATATGAAGCTGAAGTATATAAAGTTAAGAAAAATAAAACCACATTTATTTCTAAAAAATTTTGTTTTTGAAGCTTTAAACATACTTTTGAATTCACAAAGTATTTTTTTAACTTCTAGAGAAAATTATTTCCGCGAAACAAAGGTACTTTCGATTTGATAGTATCTATCGTAGTTACAATGAATGGCGCTTTTAAATACGGTCAAAAGCATACATTATAAGATCTACAGCATCTGTGACAGAAAAGATGAAAAATAAATTTTTAATCATCTGTATATTCTATTATCAGATGAAGATAAGTATTTTTTTCTAATGTAAAAGATTTTAAGGTGATAAAAAATCTTGTTGTATGAAACATACATGCAAATGTTTTAAAAAATTGCGTAACTGTCTGTAATGTAAATGTGCCAGGCTTCGTCAATGTATGGGTTGTCGGCAGATGGGCATTATTTTACATATAGTAAGCTGTTGTGTTCTTCGTTTTCAGCAAAAATGTTTTTTTCTTAAACGATATTGCCGATCACTAACACATCGAGGTGCCGATAACTGAAGCAGCCAGATTTCTGACTTGCCGATAACCCATGCATTCTCGTATTTATAACTTCAAACTTCGTAAAATATTCATTCTAATAGGATATGTTACAAGTAATAAGTAATTTACCTTTCTAAAGGTCCGCTTTATACGATAAAACCCATTTCTTAAGCTTTAAATATGTTTAATATAGTTTTTTAATCATTTAAAATCTGAAATTTACCTTAAACTTTCGATAACTGCCGCATTTACCCGAATACATAGTAAAATTAAACCAGTAGTATTAAACCTCTCCAATCTATAAAATATTTTTTATAATTCACGAGCGTATACAAAAGGGTTAACTTAATATATTTTCGAATCTTCCAAAAAATGTTGAACACCATTAATTTGAGCTGAAAATATATATAAAAAAAACACTGCAACACATTTCTAGCCGATGTGATGGGTGTATTAAAATTTTTTTTGAAAGTTTTAACTTAGCAATTTATCAGCGGACGACCGAAAAATCTCGAAAAATAAAACTTAAATAATTATAAAATTGCCGAAATATAAAAATCCCGAATTGAAAGTTCCTGAACAATAAAATGTATTTATCAGAGAAATTTCTTTAACGTTAAAAACTGTATTATGTTATTTAAATAAAAAAAAACAATAATTAAAAATAATGTATTTTTCAATGAGCAATTTTGTTTCAAAATGTGCACAGTCCTTACATTAATTTCTTTATAGAATTTTTATACAATTATTGTTATTTATAATGCAAGTTTTTAATAAATAAATAATATTTATTTTTTAAAAAACAACAATTTTATTATCCGGGAAATTTACAGTGTCAGAAATTTTGTTTTTCGGGATTTCTCAGTCGTCTTATTTAGCAGTATGAATTAAAATATTGAAATTATATACAGACACTGAACATCTAAAGAAAATGTTCCAAAATTTGCATACTAATAATTATTCTAATAATTATACTAATAATTATATAACAATAAATTTAAAAAAGGATATTTTTCATTTCATACAAGTCATTAACGAATAATTAATCAGAGTAAATATTTAAGTCCAAACTTAATAAAATAAAAAAGAATAAAATAAATAGATAGAATACTATATTTAGCGTGAAACGATGAAAAATATAAATATTGCAAATGTTTTTTTTTATTTATCTAATATTGTTTATTTCTAATCAGTAATAACTCTTTGAAATTATTAATTAAGTTACAATTTTTAATATAAAAGATTGTTATAAAAAAATTAACTTACATTTATTAATTTACTATTTAACTCTCATTCCCATAAAGGATTGATTACATCTAAAAGTTTTGAATAGAATTGAATTCTTTTTGAAGTGTGCATTAAAGTTATAATACCTTTTTATACTTCTACTTAAAAAAGAGAAAAGTTTAAAATAATTACAGAGATGCAAGCTTTTAAAATTTACATTTCTTATGAGAAAATGTCTAATACAAAGCACCTTACAATTTGAAAAATTTATAATTTTTAAATTGAATAAATTTTAAATTATCTATGGACGTTAAAACATTTATTTATTGTTCCAAATATATTTTTAGGTGAAAATCGTCTAAAAAAATTTTGAAATATAACGTTTTTCGACAACAAGGGCAAGAAATTACGATAAATTACGATTATGTAAATAAATTAATCGAAAAGTGTCTGAATGATAGTTATTTCCCAGTAACTTTAATATTATGGGGGAAAAAATTGATCGCCTGGTCGTTATAAGAAAGGCCCTTTACCACTGGGCCAGTGACACAGGCTGAAAAGAGCAGCACGTGACGCGGTAGGCATTTGGCAGCCCTGGTGACCGTGATTTTCATATGCTCATAATTTTTAAACAAGGGCCCACTTACAAAGAAGCCGGGACACGTGTCTAATTAATAAAAAGATATATTTCGGGTTCCATTTGTGTACAAAACGTAGTTTTATACACGATCGGAACCCGACATATCTCTTTTTATCAAAACGAATCATCGTGAAAGCATTAAATGTATTACGTGTCTGATTATTTTTGACATACTATCGATTGATGATAGTTTAATCAAAAATTCAATGCTGCAGATTAATTAAATTAATGTTTTATTAAAATAATGTTTATACAATGAAAGTTAAAAATTAATTTCTTATTTCTCTGTCCTTCTATGGAATATTTTTTTTGTATTCAATAATTGACCTCCTTTATCCGTACTATTAAATAAAAGCCACGCTAAATACTCCCATACTGCCGAAGCAGATTTAGGAAAGGATTTCGCTAAGAGTTTCAATACTTTAAAACAGGCTCTAACAGCATCAGCGACACAGAATTCGCCAGTGAATTCATATTGATGTCTGTCGATAATAAGAATCCCTTTTTTTATTCTTTTAATAGGCCCGACAATAATCACGTAGGCAGTCAATGGCAGATTAAATTCTTTATATTTTTCTTGCATCTTCTTTACGTGAGCATCTACTTCATTTTTTACAAGTTCTTCCAGCTCATCTTTAACTTCTAACGTGCATGTCAGGAATCTGAAATTTTAAATTAAACATTATTGTATTATATTATATTACATTATAAACTGTAACTTTATATAAATCCACGCTATAAAACGCATACCTAGAAATCATACATAAATATACATTTATGACTGAATCCACCGTAACTACCACATTATGTTACAAAAAGTTCTGAGGTAGAAGGATCTAGCATGGCGCGTATCGCCGTCATTAATTTTAACGCGCTTTCCTTATAAAATTGTACAGATAGCCCAGTTATATTGCATTTACAGAACAAAGAGAGGATTGTGCGGAGTACGCGCGGCGAAATTTTAATTAAGCTTTTTGACACTCCATGGGCAAAGAACAACTTTGCGCATGCTGCAACAAAATAACGCATGCGCAAACGAACGAAAGCGAACTATTATTATGCGCTGAGCTTCCACCTCTTCCAACATGATTTTCTCTCTGAACTCTAGGCAGACGATTTTGCAAAGAATTGTTTGTTATATTCGCCTTTATGTATAAGTATATTATATTACGTATTCTGTACTATTTTCTCTGAAATTTTCTACATTTATATTGTTCCACTGTGGGACCGAATCGCGGAAGGATGGCCAAATGTATAAAATTGAGCCGAATTATGTTACTCGGGGGTTTTTGGGGTCGCTGATTACGAATCCGATATCAAATATTCAGAAAACAAAATGGCAGATCCAATATGGCGGATGAGTATGCTGAATAAATTAGGGGTTGTTTTTGGGAGTTGTTGAATATTATTGTGAAGTTGGAAACATAATATGGGGGTTTGTAAAGGTGTCAATTAAAAACTTTATGGCTGTTTCATATGACGGCATTTTGCAATTGTTTCATTAAAAGTGATAGGGGTGAATTTCAAAGGACTTGTTGAATATTATTGATAGTTCGGGAACAAAAAATAGAGTCGTTTGAAGATGACTTGTGCGACTATTTTCAATTAAACAATTTTATGGCTGTTTTACATAGACGATAGTGATATGTTTAAATTTTCGGGGCTGTTCAATATTATTGATAGGTTCAGAACATAACCTGTGGCTTTAGAAAGGTGACCCCTTGCTTCAGTTTTCAGTAAAAAAATGTTGTGGTTGTTTCACATGGGAACACTTTGGAATTGTTTACTTTACTTGGATAAAAAACCTGAATAACGTGAAATTTAAGACAAGCGTTCGCTCAAGGCAAATTACAGGGCGCGCCTGCTGAAAGATAAAGAAAAAAAGAAAAGAAAACTTCAAAAGCTCACAAGTCTAACAGTTTTAAATTTTGTTGTGAGGGTCGTTGCTATTGCCGGTTTATCGCAATTTTTTAGTGACATTTTAAACAGTTGTCAATCTTACACTGTTCAACAAAAAGGTCGATTTAACCGGTGATCCGATTGTAAGTTATCTTAATCAAAAAATAAAAAGGTCACACAGTTCATGTCATACGTAAAAATAAAGTAACTCATATACACATTTTCATTGCTTTCTGAATTACATTCGTACAATCATTGAGTTCTTTTAAAAGTAAAAAAACAGCGAAATGTACTTATAGATCTTATTGAATAATTCGTCAAATTTAACACGATCCGGCACTTGTACACATCGATTAGTTGCGATCGATATAATATAATATATATATATATATATATGTGTGTGTGTGTGTGTGTGTGTGTGTGTGTGTGTGTATAATTAAGATTTGTGATTCTTTTTAACCTTTTTTGTTTTGTTAAATAGAAGTTCGTTGCTTTTCAAAATATTTTTTCGTATATTTTAATATTATTTAATAAATAAATTTGAAAAATTTCTAGTATACTCGGTAAAACTTATCCTTTTTTACCTTAAAAAAGTAATAACATAAGCGATACTTGATCAAAAGGAAACGACATTGATAAGCGACAATAAGCGGCTAGCGACAAAAGAAAAACGCTCGTAAAATTTGGCGAGATATCGGAACAAATTTATGGGATACGACGTACGTCGTTTATGGCTGTAAAGTTCGTCGATGCTCAATCAAACCGCTACACTTTAATTGATTCTTACGCGCGAGCCTTTTTGACGCAGTTGAAAATGGACTTGCAAACTCGTGCGCACTGTGAGCACCTTTTTAGTTTTGCAAAAATACTAGAAAAAAATGTCAGTTCTTTAAAAAGATGTAAATATTCGGTCATCGTAGTTCAACAAATTAATTATTACTAAAATAAATAGTATATTTAAGATAGAAAAAGAAAACCAATCAAAAGCCATCGCTTAGAGATCATGGTGAAGCAAGATCGCGCCTCGAACTCCCGGGTACTCGCGGCGATCGTGATAAAGCACCTAAGCTGCGTCTACGTTTCGACGAAGTGGGTCACCACGAACCTGCGAATCGTCTATCGGTGAGGTACATTAAGCTAGCACCTCCACAATCGAGTTTTTGAATTTTTCATAGCTCATAATTTTGGGCTTTTTTTGGGCTTTTTTGGGCTGCAATAAAAATTTTTGGGCTCCTTTACTTTGATCAAAAAATCAATTTTCATGTGGAGGTGCCAGCTTACATTAACCCAGCACGTCCACTTCTTTAAATCACTAAATAATAAAAATTCAATTGCATCAGAATTTTGGGCTTTTTTTTTTACTCGATTTGTCATCTCTGTCAAAAGTTACAGTTTTGCCAAATCTTTTCGTCGAATATGGCCAACCCTGTATTTCAGGACTTTGTCCATTGAATTCGTGGCCCCGCGTATTGCCTGAATATTCTGTACGGTTAATTAAAAAAAACGATAAACAATACATTAGAAATTTGTAGTTATAATGAATTGAATTTTAAAATGTTACAATAATAATCGTTTTGTGAGTTCAAAAATAATGTAAAAACTGTCAAAAATTTAAACAATATTTTTATAACATTAAAAGTAACCATTTGTATTGCATAGGTACAAACTTCATATTTTGAGGTTTTGTTTTTGTTTTAATATTTTTTATTTTACTATATTCAATAAATTTACTTACGTATGAAAACTTATCCCCATATAAACGTCTTGACAACGCCCACAAACTACACAGACTGCCACCATTTTTTATATTTATTTACAATAAACTATCATTAAATAAATTATAAATAAATCAATTCTGAAAAGTACAATAAACGTCACATTATTGGGGGACTCGCGACACAAAGCACGGTCCTGTGCTGCGCCAAACTTCACCTAACGAAAATATTTACAAAAATTTTATTTTACAAAAATCGAAAAAAATAAAACAAATCTCTCTACTGTGCGATTTACGTATATTCTCTTATTTTTAAGATTAGAAAAGTTGAATTATTAAAGTAGGATCGAAGACGCGTGACTGAATGTATACGCACCTCAACATGTTTCATGAAAATCTCCTGCATTTCTAGTGATCTGGCAATCCACGAATTATTTATTGTGCACGCTGTGTTTCTTTCCGTCACTTCTTCCACGTCAATTTGATGTTCGAAAGATTTTTCTCCTTTTCGGCTTCTTTTGTTTTGCTTCGAACCTGTACATGCTATTGCTGATCTTTTTTTTTCCTTTTGGACGATTTGCAGTTGCATGTCTACAGATCATTGGATCCATTAGCAATAGCAAAATTAATAGTGCTAAACCCATTTGCGCGCCTACAAATTTATTAAATATTATTGTATTATTTTAATGCATAAAACTTGTTATCACTACTTCAAAAATAAATATAAGAGATTAATTAAATGTTTAGTAAAAAATGTGCAAAATCAAAGCTCATCTAATTTAAAAATGATAGATATGACTCATATGAAAGTGGTATAAACAAAAATATATTAAATTTTTCGTTATATAATAACATTTTGTAAAAACATTATGTAAAAAGATATCGTGTAATTTTGCATATATTTTAGAAAGACGACGCGAAGATGTACATACACATTCTTTCTTAAAAAAATGATGGGCGGCAGTTAGACAGCGGAAGTTGTGATGACAGTTACTAAAATCTAGGGAATTCGTAACTAGATTTTTAACGTTATTTGTAATGACAATATTATATAATTTTACAGCTAAGATATGCCTTTAAAGTCGCTCATCGTCCACGGCGTATTACAAATAAAATGCGCAACGTGTATGTAAATCGTGTACCTCGCTTACTTGTTGCGTAAATGTACTACTCTCATACGTTCAGGTGTATAAATACGAAATAATTTTCTTCCTTCAAGAAGTTCATAAAGCGTATTGCCAGGGGACAGACAGAGAGAGAGAGAGAAATAAATTATATTGAACAAATTTTATACGACCCTTTTCTAAATTTTTTCTTTTTTTATATGCCCAAATATCAGAAGAGCTTCATAGCGCAACTTTTCAAAATATGATTTATTATCACTATCGTCAGGATATGAAGCATTAAAATGATTAACCAACTGGAAAAAATTGATTTTCAGCAAAAGAACTATTTCACAATAAACAAAATATTATTTAAAAATATCTACTAATAAATTAAAGAGCCTTACCAATTCTAATCCTTCATTATTATTTAGAAATTTAAACGTTTCAAAAATTTCAGATATTTCCTTTGTTTCAGAAAAAAAACTTTGTATTTCTGGGCGGATACTCATATATTTTTCTACAACTTCATCGTCGAGTTCTTCAACTTCTCTCAACATTTTAAATGTTTCACTGCGTTCTTCTCCTATACAATTTGAAGCAACATAATATAAAAATAATGCGTCTATTTAAAAAAAAATGTTTTGCTGATTAACTTTAAAATAGTTCAACTAGTTAAGAAATTTGGAAAATAATTTTTATTTTTGAAATGCAAATATTAATCAAATAAAATTCTAGACAGTTAAAGTCAATTTCATCGTTTTTTGAACAGACTTATGTTTATAGTAATACTTAGAATAACGTAAAAATGTCTCGTTTATAAGATAAAATGTAAATTTTTTTAAAAGATTATCCTACACATTTCATTGATACCTAATTTGCATTATTTTACTTAAATCATCGGTTTCATCCTTTTCAAACACTTTGACCCTGCAGGCTTTTTGTGCTATAACATTCATTTTATGATGCGCTGCTCCACGAGAAGAAAACGATCTTGTTTTAGTCGGACCGCTTCGCGAAAACCAAATTTTTGGAGCTTTAGGAAATAGAGATTCAGCAGCATCAGCAAGCTGTTCTTGACGGTCTGACGGTACTCTGAAAATCATGAATAAATACTTTTTTTAATCGTTTCAAATGATATGATCCTTTCATGTTTATTATTATTATTATATATATATTTTTTTTCATTTGTTTATTTTACCTATTCAGCGTTCGATTAAGTTCATAGCATAAGTATAAATCTACAACGTCATGAACTTTGAAAATTGGAGTAATAATTCTCTTTTCATTGTCAGTTGACGTCCCCGTTACCAAATCTTCCAATCCTATAGGCGTTAGTTCTTGGATTGAATCAGGTGGAGAATGTAAATCAGCCAGGCTACTCCTCGAAAGCCCTGCCTTCAAATCGTCTTTATAACCAAGCAGTTGTAAGGATCCTTCAATAGTTCTGGCAAGGATTTGATACACCTCGTTATTTGTATCATAAGCATTTTGGAAATCTAAAATATAAATGTACTATAAGACCGAAATTCGAATTATTTATTGAATCGAGAGTTTTTCGTATTTTAATGCTTAGAACTGTAATACCTTCTACGCGTTTTTCTTAAAATCACGTTTTCTGATTTTTGGAGGAGCTCGTATCCCATGTCGGCCAACAATGGGTCCTAAATAAGCCACTTCAGTGCGTAAGAATTTGCACTTGTCGGGCTGGAGTTTAAAGTTGGCTTTCCAAAATCTCTCGAATAGTCTTTTGACTCTACATTCATGTACGTCGAGTGACTCTGAGCGTAGAACGACGTCATCCAGATAAATGAATGCTTCAGTTCCGTGGATCCCTGTTAGCACGCTATCCATCTTTCGTTGGAAGGTAACGGGTGCGTTTTTTATACCCATGGGCATCCTTAGGTACTCATAATGTCCCCTTACCGTAGAAAAAGCGGTTTTGGCTCTGTCGTCCGAATGGGTTTCCACCTGGGTTTCCACCTTCTTTCTGGATATTAATAAAATTGGTGAGTTGTATGGCGATTTAGACTCCGTAATTATTCCGCTCTTGTATTGCTTTTCAATTTGGGAGAGCACTTGCTCTGATGTTGCCTGAAGTTGTCCGTAGGTAAACTTGTCATATATTGTTGGAATGCGCTGTTGTGGTAAATTAATACAAGAGAGTCTCTCGCCAGTTAGCTGAAATATATCTGGGAACTCTTCCACCTATCTATGCACATACTCTATTTCCTTGTCGGACAAATGAGATATATGTAGGGCATTTTTCACCCTTTCGGCACGATTGGTTTTAAAGTAAGTTGTTTCTGAAGGTCCTTCTGGAGTTATGTCCTCAGATTCGCTCTCGGACTTGCCTTGTCCTCGGAATTATAGGCGTCATAAGGGTATATTTCCTGTAGAGGGACCTCGAATTCTGAATCTTCTACGGTTGTGTTTATGGCGAAGGCATGTCAAACTTCTTCTTTGCAGGTTACTACAGCTTCCCCAAGGAATATCTCTGAAGGAGTATTTACTAGAGGGAGATATTTCTCTGTCACGTCTGGATTGGATATATCAACTGAGACTACTTGTCGGGTCCTAGCCTGAATTTTGAATGTCCTTGGGAACGGTGTTATTTAGCCTTTGAGGGTCCTCTTCGCTTCTCTGGGCTCCTCACCCACAAAATATATAACTGTAATGGGTTTTGAGATAGTCACCAGGGTGTTGTGGCGAAAGGAGATTTGGGATTGTTCCTGTCGGAGATAGGGGCGTCCTAGAATTCCAGCACTGGACACAGGGAAATTATTTCTTACAATTTGAAATTCCACAGAGGTATCCAGAATAGGTAAATTCAGGGTGCCTATTGTTTTTAGGGGATGATTTGTTATTCCCGCCGGGAGGACTGCTTGCTCAGGATTAAATTCTACTTCGGATTTTAGAGTTCCTATTTTTATTAGGCTCAGATCGGATCCGGGGTCCACGAGGCAGTTCGCGTTTAGTGTGCTGCAGCCTTTCTTCCATATGCACTGCGTATTCTAGGGCTTAGGAGAGGTCTTCGTGGTTTCTTACATCCACGAAGTTGGACATTTCGTCAGGCAGTCCTCGAATAAACACGTCTAGAGCACAATCTATGACTGGCTTGAGCATTATGTCACTCTCTTTCACATTACCGTGTTTGGCATTATATTTTCTTTTAAGGGCGTGTTTTTCCCTACTGAGCAACCCTTGGAGTCTGTCGCAGGAGTCACAGACAGATTTTTGTCGTGTCATTCGTAGATTTACTATTGCCTCAAAATACCACTGGTATTTTTTCGAGGGGGAAAACCGTTTTTTAAGTGGGAGAGCAATTCGTTAATTGTGTTGAATTGATTTTCCCTCATACTATCCCGAGCAACGCCCTTCAGTTTGGAGAGCACAGCCCTGATAAACATGTGCTCTGTAGATTGTGTAACAAATACGGCTCCATTACAAACATCTTGGATAAATTCTCCTAGTGGAGGTTTGTTCCCGTTGAATTCCGGTATATGATAGGTACTTGTCTGCAAGTTCATATTCTCCAATAGGGAATTCATGACCAGGCTTGCATCCAGTATGGTGATAGGATTTGGGATGTTTGGGGTTCCCGTCGTCAGGCCGTGGGCGATACTTTGGTTGATTTGGTATCGCCACTTTGTATCGCCACTTTTGGTTGATTTGGATGTGATCCGTTTCATTCGCCCTAGGTGGACTTTGTTCGCCTGGCATTTTTATTGTTGGAATCCTTATCGCACTGAGATTTCGTTGTAAATTGTCCCGATTAATATGTACGTGTCTATTATCTCACTGTTAGCACGATGAAGATCATAGCAAGGATAAGAATCCGTAAATAAATGTCCTGAAGAGCGGGACTACCTACCGACTACTTAGAGAATCTCTACATCTGAATCGGAGTCGACATTAGGATTCTCTATTATCGATTCGGCGTCAGAATCAATTGAGGAGTCTATTTCTATAAGCTCTGCTTGCTGCCTACTGGTTAGAGCCTCTTCCCTAATAGTCAATCTCCTTTGTTGGATTGCTTCCCCTAACGGGGGGTCAATAGTTATGACCTCTATATTAGCTATGGGTGCTAGTTCAGAGACTGGCTGAGCCTGGCGAACTGTCGGTGTTAGCTTTAAAATGGGGACGACCTTATTCGCAGGCTTTGTCAGATTGTCGTATATTATGTAGCAAGCAGGGATTTTATTTACACGAGATGCTTTAGCTCGTTTTCCTCTTTTTACCACCTCGGATTTTTGTATATTTTCAATCTGAGCAGGGGTCATTTCAGATAAGAGGTGTGAAGGTTCTCGTAGCGTGGCTGCTCTGGACAGCGCGGGAGAGACGGAGGGAGTATTTGGATTTCTTAAATATATTTACTCCGCCTTTCTTCTTTGAAGGAAGATCGAATGCACAGACCCAGCGTGATCCTCCCGTTGCTAAAGCGGCAGTTCTGCTCAGCGCGGAAGAGCCATAATAAATAATAGAATTTTTATTTCTAAAAGAAAATATAAAAAACATTATTTCGCCAATCTTCAGAAAAAGAATATCAAATGCTCGAGATGCAGCTTGAACCTCCCCTCGCTAAAGCGGCAGTTCTGGTCAGCGCGGAAGAGCCCCTTAAGTATATATTTTGAGAAGACTCAACATATACACTAACGTGACTTTGATTTTATTTTATTGGATATAGGAGGGATAAATGTATTTTCGAATTTTGCCTCCATTAACCGTATTGTGTAATGTTGTTATATTCTAATTTCTTAAAAGTGATAGCAAAATAATCTTCTGTTTATTGGGAAGAACCATGCCTAGCGTAATTTGCCAACTCAATGAAGGCTTGGTCTGTTTTGAGGGAAGCTTCAAAAAAGTATTCAAATTCTTTGTCATTAGTTATAGGCGGGCATCCGAAACCTGGATCGGTGATTTCTATAGAAGAAATGGGGACTGATTCTGTTGGAGTAGCCCGGCTAGTAGATGGATGAGGGCTAGTATTAGAAACTTCAATTGAAGGACCTGCCTCTATTTTTATAGCTTTTGTGGAATTTACTAAGGCCTGGCATATTACTCTGGGATCTTGAGATTTTCGGACATTTCTCCCCGCCCTATGTCTGGATTTGCGAATTGGTGTGATGTTCATTTTATCGTCGGACATTTCTTAAACCTTTACATTCCCATTTGAATACCTCCTCCTTTTTTTGTTCTTTCTATCAAATCTCTTCGGCCAAACGGCCTAGTCGACATGATTTAACTTGGGAATCCTCGAGTCAGCCAGGCGGCCGGGAGGTTTCTTCAGTTATTTGTTTGGTATAGAAATCCAATTACTTGACTATTTATGGCAAACTTCTATTTCGGCTATATTTGAGAATCGGAAATTTGAGTAAGGTATTCTTATTTGGACAAATTGTCTATTCGGCCAGGCGGCCAATCCAATTTTATCCCTTTCAAATATTCATTTTGGCCAAGCGGCCTAAATGTATAATTAGTAGAACAATTATTTCGGCCAAACGGCCTGAGTACTTATTCTATTGTTACCTAATTCAAATTTTCGAGATAATTTACTTCGCTAGTAACAAACAGTCACTAGTAGCGAAGCCGATGGTATTAGCGCATAAAGACTAATCCCACCGCTGCCACCAACAGTTTGTTACAACCGAACCTTTATGATGTGATTGAATTAAGAAACACCTTGAGAAGATAAAGTGAAAAGAGAATGTCCTTCAATAATGTACTACACAAGAATGAAATGGTAGGTAATCGGATCTCGGAGGAAATTCCAAACTGTCACCCCAGAGAGGCTGGAGTGTTTTATTTTTGTGGGGATCGTTGTTTATTATCCCTATCTGGGGATGCTAATTCCTTTTGTAGGTTATGTGGAAACTAACTTGGGAGAGGTTGTGAGGAATAACATTGGGAGACCTATTTCAAGCAGAACTGCAGAGGTTAAGTTTATTTTACGGGCGACATAAATCATTATACACCTTTAATATAGTAAACGTTGAAGGCACACTTATCAATGATAGGCAAAATCATTTGGTACGATACAGACCCACCCATTGTCCTTTGTAGGTTCGAATAATGTTATACTTATGTTCTACTTAAAATAAGGAACTGAGTATGGAAGTCCTATGTCAATTGCCCATTATAGGGCTTTAGATTATTACACGCACACTCACGATTCCGTTGCCTAAGACAAATCTAGTCCTAGGTACATTGTTCACAAGCACCTATCTCCCACTTTAACCTTGCTTTACGTTAAATCTAAGTTTACAGAGAAGAGGTAATACTTGGTTTTGAACCCCTATTTCCCTTTTCCCTATAAAGTCGGATTCCAACTTTGGATTCAGATTCTCCTTCGTTTTGAGATTCGAGGGAGAATCTTTTACTCTGGGTCTCGTCGCTCCAGAATAATAAAAGAATTTCGTATCTTTTCCAAAAGATAAAAATCGAGAGAGGTCATATGGGATTGTCCCACATCGATTTTTGCCTAAAGGATCGAAAAGTTCTACTAATTGACCTGAAAACTTGTCGGACCCGAGTTTTCCTAGTTTAACGTCTTTTAGCGGTATGCTAGCAGGCGTTAAATAGGAAAATCTGAGAAGGAGTCGGGTTTACGCGTCCTGCTTTCTTTAAGGATTTTAAACTGTAAATTTGACTCCTAGGTTCCTCAATAATGACGGTGCTTTGAGTGACCGCGAGTATCTGACTGGACGGGCAAGTAAAACTCTCGATCAATCACCGATCTCTTATCTGGATAAAGAAACTTGTCGAACTGCTTGGATTACTTGCCGTTAATTTCCTTTATTGACGTCTTTTCGGAGGAGTGAGTGGGATATTTTGTTTAGTCAGGAATTTTTAACTGGAGGAAGACAGTGCAGTGGTGTGGTGCGAAAGAAAGGAATATGATCGGCTCACCTTATTCCAGTTTTCTGCAATTGCTTACATTTTTGTATCATGGTCTCACGGCAAGCATGGAACTGGAAATTAGTCTGCAGGATTATGAAATTCCATCGACAATAATTGTTCATTCATTTACAGATATTAATGCTTAATAATCTATGATTTAAAACCAAAATTATTAGGAATTATACTATAGGTCTTGCCTTTCAACTTAAAATAGAATGTATTTATTGATTCCTTCTCTTTTTATTGAACGTTTCCATTTTCCCATAGCTAGGGGTGTTGGCGGTGAGGGTGGTTGAGTAAGAACGGGAGGAACCAGGTAAGCGACGGGGGGAAGATGACGGAGTGGGCGAGACAATATCGAGATAGGACAGCACACATGCGCGCGGTCCAGTGCATGAATAGGCGCGGCCGCTCAAAGCATACATGTATGTGTGAGAACGCTTAGCGTGGAAGCTATGGTACTTGCATGGTGCATACTATTATATATGTATATTAATATAATTATATTAACACAATTTCATGAACGGAACTTTTTAACATTTAATTATTATTTTTTTAGTTCTTCAGGTTTTTTCCCGTATTATTAACATTATTTTAATAATATATATATATATATATATATATAACAAGGTCACGTTTCAGAGAGGTGTCTTTCAGGGCGACACCATGAGCCCACCCCTCTTTTGCCTTACATTATTGCCACTATCTCTAGCA
>NC_046658.1:10805917-10815542 GCF_010883055.1 Belonocnema kinseyi
TAAGCACTGTCTAAGCGATTATTATTTATGAACTAAAAGACATTTCTTTATTCAACCTGCATATATCCCAGAGTATTTTGTAGAGCACAGATAAAGTCGCAATTCAGCGAAATCTTTAGCCAGTGCTGATTACTGACCCACTTCTGCATGTGCCATCATTCTTTTTATTTGACTGAGAATAGTTTCTTCATTATCGTTTTCACATGAGATTGTAGAGTAAAAATTTGACCCATGCAGAGGGGGGGTGTAACTGGTTCATCCCCTTCTCATCATCTGCTAATAGAATATTTGTCATTTTTGGTAGAAAAATAAACTTCTTAAATGAAATTTCATCATTTTTTCGAGGATTCTATTATTTTGTTAAAAATTTCTTCATTTTTGAAAAATTAATTTCTTTCAAGAGAAAATTCGATTATACCATTTTTTATAGAAAAATGATATTAAAGAAAAATCATCTCTTTTTGTTAAAAATTTCATTTTTTTTAAACCGTCTTTTTTAGGTAAGAAATTAGTCTTTTTGGTTGAAAATGTATCTTTGTGATTAAGAACAAAACTATTAAGCTGCACTTTTCTTTTTTTGTTAAAAATTGAATTCTTTAACTATGAATTTCACTATCCTACTTTTGGTAAAACATTGAAATTTTGAATTAAAAATTGATATTTTTGTGTTGAAAATTCAATTATTTGTTTCATACATCGTCTTTTTTTATATCAAATTAATCTTTTTGGTTGAAAATTCCTCTGATTGTTTGAAAAATTCAACTATGTATTATAGAATTCATCTATTTTAATAAATTTCAACTAATTTGTTGAAAATGTAATTGTTTGTTGTTAAATATTAACTCTTTTAAGTAAAAAGGAATAATCCTATTTTTGGTTCTATATATTTATATTTTTAATTAAAAATTTATCTATTTTAGTTGAAAAATCCACTATTTGCTTGAAAATTGATCTCTTTGATTGAGGATTCAACTATTTTAGTACAAATTTAACTTACAATTATAGGATGAAAAGTTATATTTATAATTGAAAATTAATTTTTTTACATAAAAATTCGTCTTTTTGGTAGAAAATTAATTTTCTTTGTTAAAATCTTATCTCGTTTATTGAGGATTCGCCTATTTTCTTGATTTTTGTTGTTGTTAAAAATTATTGTCTTTAAGGACAATTTGAATTACAGTGAAACACTTCTATAGCCATTCCTAGAATTGAAGCCGCGCCGTAGGTAGGTATAACAGGAACTACACTGGGGCCGCGGGGTTGCAGCTGTCACTCAGGCGAGCAGTCAAGCGTGAACAAAAAAAAGCGGAGCGGGCTACAGTGAGTTAATTCACACTGAAGGTCAGCCCCAAAATCGGCGCTATAAAAGAGTTTCACTGTATATCATTCGTAGTTGAAAACTAATCGTTTTTTGTCGATAATTAATTTTATGAGTTCAAAATTTATCTGAGTTTTTATTATTTTTAACATAGATGTCCAAACTCTATTTTTTGTTGTCTTATATAGGAAAAAAACGTCTTGCATAATTTACTGTAAAAATTTTTTCAGCGCTCCGAGATTCTGCTAAATAATGTATAGAACTTGCCTGATTTCAAATTAATTCTATTTTATTTTAAATACTGTTTATAATATTGTTCTTGGATTGAAAATTAATTTAGTTGAAATAAATTTACATCTGTATAAGGTTTCTTACAATTTATAATAATAATTTTCGTACAAACAGATTATTTGAAAAATAACAAAAAGGAATAAAATAATAAAAAATGTAATATAATTACATATACGTCACAGAAAAAATAATTTGTAAAGAACTTTTTTCGATTTAAAATTGTTTCATGAAATAAAAAATTTATGACAAAACTTTTTCGACTACATTGATATTGGTTTCTTATCAATTGTACTTCGATAAAATAATGTTTTAAGATTACTTCAAGATTTATCAATAGTTCTTAATAAAATTAAACAAAATTTGTATTTTAAATAAGTAATTTTCTTTTTTTATTAGTTTACAACTAAGATATTAATAAAAAATAATGCTTCCAATTGTAAAACTGCGTACCTGACCTTGATCTAATTTGTGTTAGAAATATAAAACTGCTTTCTTGAAAATTCATCTTTTTGCTAAAGAATTCAACTGTTTTGTTGAAAGTTCCTTTATAGTTAGTCAAAAATTAATTTATGGAAGATAAAATTGGACTATACTATTTTTGGTAGAGAATTGATGAAAATGCACGATTTTTTTATTTTCTTGGTCGTCTATTCTAGTGAAATTTCACTTAATTTGTTGAAAATTTAATCGTTTGTTATTAAATAGTAATTCTTTTAAATAAAAAGGAATTATCCTATTTCTGGTCTTATATCTTTATATTTTTCATTAAAAAGTTATCTTTTTTACTTGAAAACTCCACTATTTGTTTGAAAACTGATCTTTTTTATTAGGTTTCAACTGTTTTGTTACAAATTAGTTAAAAATTGAACTGCACAATTTCAGAATGAAAAATTATATTTTTAATTAAAAATTAATTTTTTTATTTGAAAATTTGTCTTTTTGGTAGAAAATTAAGTTTCTTTGTTAAAATCTTATCTTGTTTATTGAGGATTCAACTATTTTCTTGATTTTTTTTGTTTATTAAAAATTAATGTCTTTAAAGTAAATTTTAATTATGTCATTGTTGGTTGAAAACTAATAGTTTTTTTGTAGAAAATTAATGTTACGAGTAAAAAATTAATCTGTTTTTTTTTTTGTTTTTAACATAGATGTCCAAATTCGATTTTTTTGTCTTAGATCGGAAAAAAACGTCTTGTATAATTTGCTATAAAATAATTTTAATCGCTGAGAGATTCTGCTAAATAATGTGTAGAACCTGTCTGATTTTAAGTGAATTCTATTTTATTTCTAATACTTTTTATAATATTGTTCTTGCATTAAAAATTAATTTAGTTGAAGATTCTATTATTTGTTTTAAAACATTTTTTAAATAGAACATTAATCTTTGTTATTGAAAATTCATCTTTTTGTTAAAACTTTTACTATTTAGTGTCAAATTCGCCTGTTTTGGTTAAAATTTTTAATAATCTGTGGAAAATTTCATTTTTTTGATTGAATATTAAGTTTTATAAACTAGAAACTGAATTATTCTATTTTTGAATAAAATTTAATATTTTTTATTGAAACTTGATCTTTTTTATTAAAAAATTGAATTATTTGTTTGAAAATTCACGTATTTTGTTAAAAATTTGTGTTTTTCTTAGAAATATAAAATTTCTTTAATTAAAAACCATCTTTTTGATTGGAAATTTAACTATTTTGTTGTAAGTTCCTTTTTAGTTGGTCAAAAACTAATATTTCGCCGACCACGTGTGATGATTAAAGTGCCCTACATCCCTATAGTATGTATCTGTTGCTGGAGGTGTTCAAAATTGTGTTTAAAAAAAATAAAGATTGAGTATTTTGAAAAATTGTCGGGAGATATGGAGACCCGATACATTCATAA
The DNA here is from genome assembly GCF_010883055.1 of Belonocnema kinseyi. Lineage (NCBI taxonomy): Eukaryota > Metazoa > Arthropoda > Insecta > Hymenoptera > Cynipidae > Belonocnema > Belonocnema kinseyi. The sequence goes on from NC_046658.1 coordinate 10,809,412, forward strand.
AACTGGAAAAATCGAAAATTGTGATCTGTATGTTATGAAAGGCAAAGATCTGAGTGAAAATGGCAGTGTTGTGCCGTTGATCACTATAGTGAATCAACTGACATAATTCACTTAATTACACATTTTTTAAACCATATATTATTCGAAAGCATATTGAACATTGAAAGCCTATTTATTTTATGCAGCTGTTTTGTGGCGAAGGTGAATTGCAAGGAGTTTAATGGCACTTTTTTGGTATTCAGTAAAGTTAGCGTAACATTGCTGTATTTTTAGTTATAAGTTAATGTTTTAGTTATTATTTGCATTCAATATAAACATTAACATTGAGTATTATGCCTGCAAAGCATGGAATTTGTTATAAAATTTCGTTGCTGATATAAAATGTGGTAGCAACTTCTTGAGATTTTGACGTTAATATTACATTTTACAATTCAAGAGCGAACTGCTCGCAGTTGAAAAATTTAACAAAAAGAAGTAAGATGAAAACAGAAAAAACTATTTTAATTTTAATCCTGATTAAAATAGTTTCTATTTTTCAGCAAAGTTTCACAAATTTGAATGACATTTTTGGGAAATTTGTATGAAAAATTTCACTAATTTTCAATGTATTTCAAACACGGAGTATTTTTTTTATAATAAGAAAAATTATTAAAAGCTTAACTTTCGTAAAGTTTTTATAGTACATTTTCGCAACTTTTCATAGCAAAAAATAATACTTTATAGATTTTTGTAAATATACGGATGATTTACATTAAAGTGGAAAAATTGATCTAATTCTGCGACCAGCATTTCGCTCTTATATTGTGAAATTAATTCCTAACCACAAAATCTCAAAAAGTTGTTATCGCATTTTACACCAGTATTGGACTTTAATAAAAAAAACTATAACAAATTCCATGCTTCAAAGAAATATTACTTAATGTTAATATTTATATAAATAACAAATAATAACTCAAACATTAACTTGTAATTAAACATATATTAATGTTATACTAACCTCACTCCGAAGCAATTATTGTTTAAGGTAGTTGTGCCGAAATGGGACACTACTTACGGATTGTCTAAAATTTTTAAAATATGTGGAAAATATAACTATCTAACGATGTATACCCTATTTAGCTGATCCGACCGCTTCAAAAGTCAAATTACTTTTTGCACGGGTCTCCCGTAGCTAACATGGGCCATCATCACATTACAAAGTCTATTATGGAAACGAAGCTTACCAATGAGCTTAAAAAGTACAGATATAAAGAAAAATATCGTGTGGATTTTATTTTTAAAAATAACAATTATTGACCGTTTGGTATAAAAGATATAAAGAATGAGTCTCTTGAACTGTCAACGCCGTCAACACAATGTTTTCCGAGAATGAAAATGTGACGTTGCCACTATCATTTCCTTACGAAATGTTACTGGGAATGTGTATATTCGTATATTGGACGCTTCTATGTGAGTCTATAAACTCAATAAAAATTTTTCACCAATGGTTAGGAGAGAACTTGTAATTTCTTGCATCTATCTGAGTGTAAACTTTTGAATGTTATTGTCGCGTGACAACTGCCTTAAACAGTTTTTTAAAACAATTTCATTCTTTATTACAAAAATATTTATAAAATCATTTTGAACATGGCTGAGAAAAAATAAAACTTTTTTGCGTCCTGCACTTTTTTCGTATGAGAAACCGTTTGCAATGTACAGTGTTATAAACAAATTATTTTTTAACAAAATGGCCATATTTACACAGTGTTAACTCAGAATCTATAATCCAGAAAAATTTAAAACTTGTACACTGTCTATATAAAGGATAGATCTCTTAATAGGAAAAAGAAATCTCCCGATCAAATAGAAACTTCTCTCCTTAAATTGTTGTTAAAAAATTGTTATTTTTAAGAAGGAACCGCTTAGTATCTACATTTATTAATAAGCAATCATCAAGATCAGCCAGTATCATAATGTTGCTTTAGATTGTTGTGAAAGCTTTATCTAGCATTATTAACATAATTCGTTGTTCATAATTTCTTTTGCTAAATTGTTTATAACAATTGATATAAAGAATGACATTTTTTATTTATGACCTTATAAACAACGTATTTTTGATAAACAAACCCTTCACTAAAAGTCACAATTTTCAAGTTATTACCGATCACCTTTTTTTGTATCCTTAATTTTACCATAAAGAATGTAATTATTTTTGGTATAATTTTCGATATCTGACCTTTATTGTTTATAACTATTGTTATTAACAAAAAAGCTCAATGAAGAAAATCCATTTTCTTAATTTTTTTATTTATCCATAGCACAAAATAAAACTTTTCACTTTTGTGACAATAGCTATAAACAATAAGGGTCAGATATCGAAAGCACTACTCTAGATAATTACATTCATTATGGTAAAATTAAGGATACAAAAAAGATAGTCGCTAATAACTTGGAAATTGTGGCTTTCAGGGGAGGGTGTGCTTATAAAAAATAAATTGTTTATAAGGCCATAATTAAATAATGGCTCCTCGTACGAGAAAATATCAGAGGTGCTAGTTGAAATGTGGCGGTTTTTCCAATAAAGAAAACACTTAATCATCAAGGATATCTAAAAAATTTCTTATTCAAAGCATTGACCATTAAATTCTACACATTTTGCCCATATTTCAGGCAAATCATGGATACCATTCCAAAAAAACTTTTTCGAGGCAAACCATTCGACCAGCCATTTTTCGACTTCTTCAAAATTGGCGAAGCGCTGCTTTGCGAGTGAGTGTCCTGTCGATGCAAAAAGGTGATAGTCGGACGGGGCGAGGTCTGGAGAGTACGGCGGGTGCGATAATATTTCCCAATTCAATGCTTTTAATATGTTCTTCACCACTTTAGCGGTATGAGACGGTGCGTTGTCATGTTGTAAGATAACTTTGCCATGTCTTCGAGCTCAATCCGGCCGTTTTTCGATCAACACATGATTCAAATTGATAATTTGTTGTCGATAACGATCCGTATTCACCGTCTCAACAGGTTTTAATAACTAGAAGTACACCACACAACACTGGTCCCACGAAACACAGAGCATTGTCTTACGGCCAAAGCGATTTGGCCTTCGAGTCGATGGGCCGACCTCACCAGGTGAAAGCCATGATTTTTTCCGCTTCGGGTTCTCGAAATGAATCCATTTTTCGTCTTCCGTGACAATTCGATGCAGAAAAGAGTTCCTTTCGAACCGTTCAAGCAGCATTTCACAATGGTTTTTCGATTTTCCATTTGTCTATCGTTCAGTTGGTGTGGTATACATTTTTCATACTTTTGCATTTTTCCCATGGCTTTTAAACGTAGGCAAATTGCTCCTCGGGTCACATTTAGTGTTTGTCTTCGAACTTTTTTGCTGCGCCAGGATGTTCATTGTCTGTTAAATCGAAATCTCCACTTTTAAATTGACGAAACCATGTCTGACATGTTCTAATCACTGGAGCATGTTCACCATAAGTTTCTACGAGTAATCGATGAGCTTCAACTGCTTTTTTCTTTTGATGAAATAAGAAAAGCAACGAATGCCGCAAATGCGATTTACTTGGAACGAAACTCGACATATTTCCTGAGGTAAACAACTATGATGCTATTATTTTGGCAGAATAGAATTGTGTATTTTTGAAGGTTATTGTCCATAAAAAAATATGACATAGATGACAAATCATAGAAATGTATTCATATCTCTAGCGACATCTATGAGTAAAACCGGCAAACTTCAACTAACACCCCTGGTATATAGAGAGTGAAAAGTTTTATTTTGTTCAATAGATTGATAAAAAAATTAAGAAAAAATTCATTTTCTTAATCTAACGTTTTTGTTAATAGCAATAGTTATAAACAATAAGGGTCAGATATCGAAAGTGATACACAAGATAATTACTTTCTTTATGGTAATATTAAGGATGAAAAGAATTCCTGAAAATAAAATCAAGAATCTAACGACCAAATTTGGACAACCACCACAAAATGTTCCCATTGGAATCTGAAAGAAAGAAACACTTCTCTCCCCTCTTTTCCCCCTAAAAAAGAAAAAAAGGAAAGAAAATTATTTATCTTTACTTTGGACGAAAATAAAAATGAAAATAAAAAGGCCTTCCCATTTTTCTTTCCTCCTTTTTATTTTCGGCCAAAGTAAAGATGAATAATTTTCTGTTCTTTTTTTCTTTTTTAGGGGGAAAGGACGGGAGAGAAGTGTTCCCTTTTTTCATATTCCAATGGGAACATTTTATGGTAGTTGTCCAAATTTGGTCGTTAGATTCTTGATTTTATTTTCAGGAATTCTTTTCATCAATTTGATTATTGGACGTTAAAAAAGGATTTTACATTGGATTGTTTTCCTATTTAAATATCCTAAATTTTAATACTAAGGATATAAAAAACGATAATCGCTAATAACTTGAAAATTAGGGCTTTTAGGGGAGTGTGTGTTTATAACAAAAACATTGTTTATAAGGCTATAAATAAAGAATGGATGATCTACGAAAAAATGTCATGGAAGTGAAAAGTTTTATTTTGTTTCATAGATTATTAAAAAAAATTACACAAAAAGCGATTTTCTTAATTAAGCGTTTTTGTTAATAACAATAGTTATAAACAAGAAGGGTCAGATATCGTAAGTGATGTTTATAAGGCCATAAATAAATAATGGCTAATCGTACGAAAAAATGTCACAAGTGTGAAAAGTTTTATTTCGTTTCATAGATTAATAAAAAAAATGAGGGAAAAATCGATTTTCATCATTGAGCGTTTTTGTTAATAACAATAGTTATAAACAATAAGGATCATATATCGAAAATGATAGTGAAAAGTTACATCATGTGTCAAGGATAAATAAAAAAATTCAAGTCAACTCGGGTAATTAATAGTCATTATTTATATAGATTGTTATAAACAATTTATCAAAAGAAATTATGAACAAAAAATTATATTAATAATGCTAGACAAGCGCCTAGGCTACCCTGATGGAATTTAAGCCGCTGAATCTGAATATGGCCTCAGAATTTGTCCTACACTTCGCAGTTTTTCCCTAGATGCAAATAGTAGGGAAAAGCCTAGGGATTTTCTCATCACACAGGCCATACAAAAAATTTGTCTGCACGAGACAAGTGACTAGGCTACCCTTATGGATTTTGAGCCGGTGAATCCAAATCTGGCCTCAGAATTTCTTCTACACGTCTCAGTTTTCCCCTAGATGCAACAAGTAGGGAAAAGTTCAGAGATTTCTGGTCACACAGGCCATAGAAAAAATTTGTCTACACGAGACAAGTGACTAGGTTACCCTTATGGATTTTGAGCTGCTGAATCCAAATCTGGCTTTGGAATTTGTCCTACACATCTCAGTTTACCCCCTAGATAAAGAAAATAATGAAACCCCTAGGGACAATTTGCACCTTATTTTGATAATACCAGTGCACTGTTAGAAAAAAGTCGCTGAATCACACCGATAAGTGAATTTTTTTCGCTCTGCAACTGAAGCGTGTTATCCCACATCTCTATAGGTGTAAAGTTCCGTGTCGAACGTGAGATCGTACCTTTTTCATCTCAGCCAGTGCGGCTATTGACAGTTCTTGCATCGTTCTGGTGTGCCAAGAAAATGAAAGTTCATGCAATTTTGCTATGTTATATCATTATAGAAAAATATAAGGAACTTAATTCTTATTAAAACTTCTTGCGTAATTTTGTTGCATAATTTTTTTAAAGTTGATGTTGGTTTACAAAATGTGCTCTCAAATTTGCGTGAGTTTAACAGATATTGAGGAATTCTAAAACGATTTGAAAATAAATAAAACTTGTGAAGATTTTTTTTTGTGTTTAGTTTTGTAAGGTTTGACGGAAATGAAAAAAATTCTTTTAGGTTCCTAGCAGTAATTAAAGTAAACTTTTTATTGCCGAAAGTTAATCTCAGGAGATTATTTTAAAATATTTCAAAACATTAAAAAAGATTTCAAAAAATATCAAAGTATCTACAAAATTTTAAAGGCAATTTTTTTTAGTTTGCAGAATTAAAAACATCAGTAAAATAGGAAAACGGAGGTTCAAAAAAAATTGGAGAAGGAGAATGTGGTTATTTGATACGCTGGTATGGCCGGTTTTAGGTTATGGAGCAGAGATATGGGGAT
>NC_046658.1:10815642-10825530 GCF_010883055.1 Belonocnema kinseyi
TTTTGCTCGACACCTTGACAAATGTAATTCCATGTAGAAACATGCGTTTCAATAAAATATTTTACCAAAAAAGTTACCCACGCTTTAACTTGACAGACTGTAAATTGCGCTATCGCAGGAAATAGAAATAAGGAACTAGATATAAGACTTTATGTAAATATGGTAGTTGTAAATAATTGTATATATAGAAAGGATAAGATTGTAAAAAATATATAGATGTAAACGGAAAGATTGTAAGGAATGGAAGTCATGTAAATCCTTAGGGGACACATTATGAATAAAGAAGAAGATTAGATGGTCTGACAAGATTAAAAAAAAGAATTATTTTCCTAATATTTGTATGAAAATTTTTTAAGATTTTTTATTTTGAAAAATGAACTTTAAGAGAAAATTAAAGAAGACTTTTAAAACACATTCAACGATTTTCTAAAATTTCGAAAAAGAGTGCTGAAGGTTTTAAAAGCAAAATGTTTCAATTCACTATGATTAAAAAGTTAAAAAAATGTAAATAATCGCATAAATTCAAGAAATATTTAGTAGAATTAATAAAATTCAAAAATAATTTAAACTTTAGAAGAGTTTCTGAACAAAGGATAAACTTATTTAAAAAACAGAATAATCTAAAAATTCTTGTAAAAGAAAAAAAGATGCGCCTGGGAATTGTGTTCAATCGTCAGTCTTTAGAAATAAAATTCTAATCATTTTTTTCAAATTACTTTCATCACATTTCTTCTCAGCCTGAATCCCTGCCTTTAATCGCAAGAGGTCCAATTACTTTTAATAAAAATAAGTAATGAAATAAATATTTAAAACTTCAAAAAGAAGATACATCCCTGTATGCTTAAAGATATAATTTGTTTACTTAGAATAAGTTCTATGCAATTAAAAAAAAAAAGTTTATTTTAAGTACACATAAAATTAGTTAAATTATTTCTAAAAATTGAAAACATTTAAGAATTGTAGTATTAAAATGCACTTAAAATTTAAGAATTTTATATTTAATTTTGATAAGATATGATAGATATAAATGTAGAATAAATAAATTATAATAAAAGTCGATAAACGAAGGACTTTCACACTTTTTGTTTGCGAAAAAGATATTCCTCAATTCTCAAGTGTGAATAGTAAGGGAATTGACGTCAATTAAACATTCATAATTTCTGACCTTTCTTGTTTTTATTTCTTAAGTCTATATTAATCTGCTTTATGTTTAGGGCAAAATCATGTGCTGAAAAACGATAAAAGAAATATATATTTCTGAAACTGGTCCATAAAGCCAAATCTGTACAACCGTTTGTTAACATTTTGGAATTTTTTTGTATAATTTGAAAGGCGATTTTACATAGTGTTTTACTAACTAATGGAGATATTTTAATAATTTTATTTCTAAAATCTATTCCCTAAGCAACATATTAAAACAAAATTTAGGAATATTTATAAAATTATGATTATTTTTCATGTCTTAAATTAACGTACACAGAGTATAGTTTTTATATGAAATTTCACGACCGTTTTTTGTATCATATTTGACCCTAGGGCAGAATCAAGGAAAATATTCTAAACGTATGTTCCTTAGTTATTAAGATACTATACAAAAAGGTACTTTCAGAAAGGTTTTCTCCTTTTAAAATCACGAGATACTATATTTCTTCATAATATAAAATTTGTTAAATTAATTTCACAATTATTCACAATTACAATTATTGTACAATAAAAATCTAATTGTAAACGCTAAATTTTGTAATATTGAGATAAGTATCTTACGACATTAAACGTTTCATAAAGTTTTGATATATTAAGATTTTTTAAAGTTGAAAATTTAACGATGTAGTAAAACTTTTTTTTACAATTATTTTTGTAGTTGAAAATGCATGCTTGAAAATTGAGCTTTCTCAGTTAAAAGTTAATATTTTTTGGAAGAAAATTATTCTTCTTGTTAGAAATTCATCTATTTTAATTAAAAATTAATTTCTTTGGTTGAAAATTCATTTTTTGATAAAACTTCTTTTCCTTTGGTATAAAATGGTTTAAAGTGAAACCATACAAATTTTTTTAACAAATTGTTACAAATTTTAGTTATTTTTCAATCGTTTCGAAATTTCTGAATATCACCTAAACTTACTCAAATTGGAAAGCACATTTTTTAAGCCAACATAAACTTTTAAGGAAATTGCGCTACAAAAATGCACGAGAAGGCTAGATAAGAATTAAGTTTTTTTTTAAAATTATATACAACATGGCAAAATTACAAAATTTTCTACACGCTCTTTTACACCCCTTTTAAAATTTTTTAAAAATCATTTAAAATGTTGTGTCCTTTTTTGAATTTTCTTTCAGAGTTCATTTCATTCCATTTTTGGTAAAAATGTATATTTTTAAACTGAAAATCCAACTATATGTTTAACATTTAATTATTCTGTTGTAAATTCGATTTTTTTATTCAAAATTTTTTTAGTTGAAAATTCATTTTTTATATCGAAAATTAAACTATTTTGCAGAAAATTAGATTTTTTATCTGAAAATGTACCTATTCTATATTTGGTTAGACACTTATTTTCCAGTTTTAATATTCATTTTTAAAGTTGAAAATTTAACGATTTTGTGAAAGCTTTTTTTAATTTATTTTTTTATTTGTAAATTCAACTTTTATAATAGGAAATAATTGTTTTCGTTTAAAAATTGAGTTTTTGGCTGATAACTCAACTGTTTTGTTGAAAATTCGATTTTTTTTAGTTGAACGAATATTTTCTTACACTGAAAATTGACCACCCTCAATTAAAAATTAATATTTTTTGGTAGAAATGTATTCTTCTTGTTTAAAAATTCATCTACTTTAATTAAAAATTCATTTCTTTGTTTGAAAATGCATGTTTTGATCAAACTTCTTTTCTTTTCGTATAAAATGGTTAAAAGTTCATGTAGTTTTTTAGAAATTAATCTAATTCAATGAAAATTTTTTGGTTGTAAATTTTTTTTTAAATGATAATGAAACTGTTTTTCGCTGAAAACTTATGTATTTTGTTAAAAATTCGTGTTTTTTGTCGTCTTAAAATTAATTTATAAAATTTTAAATTTCTGTTTTCTGTAGAAAATTATTGGTTTGAAAATTAAATTCTTTCTTTGCAAATTCGATCTTCTGCTTGAAAATTTTAATATTTTTTTGAAACTTTGATTTTTTGGGTTTGATACTTGTTTTTAACTGAAAATTTAAATATTCCATTTTTCCTTAAAATATTATTTTTCAGTTGAAATTCAACTATGTAGTTAAAAAATCATGTGTTTTATAGAGAAAAAATCATGTGTTTTATTGCAATTTTGTGTAATGTCGATTGTATGTTTATACCACTCTAACCTCAAAATCTCAACTTTAACAAGATTTTTTCGCCTTTCGTGCTGTTAAATACTGTTCGATATTTGTGTGAGAGGTGATTTTTAGCAAATGAGACTTTTCTCACTCGCTTCGCTAGTGCGGAAAACGTCTCATTCGCTAAATAATCACCTCTCACACACGTATCGAAATGTACTATTCTCGCTCCGTCTTTGTGTTTGATTTCACACTTTCCAGTGAAACTTTAAGTTTAGATTAAGACTTTCACATCTCCTCGGTAGAAGAAATATTGCACCAAAATATTGGACCATTACAACTTCGCACTTTGGTGTCGCGTTGTACGAATTTATTCTAACAGTGCATACGCGAAAATAGGCACATCGATATTATATTCTTAGGTGCAACTACTTTGAGAAACTTAAGTTATACACAGAAATTCTTCAGTGTGCCTTCTATTTCCTGTGTGACCAGAAATTCCCTAGGCTTTTCCCTACATTCAGCATCTAGGGATAAATTGGAAAAAAACCCAAAAAATGTGTAGTTCACATTTAGGTTTAGCACGCAAACCTGCAAAGTATATGGCATTTTTTGTTATTTTTTCCTGTACAAATCTATGTAATATGAGAAAGACCTTCAATTTTCCTAGAATTACCTAAGCTAGGGGAAACGAAAGGCACACCATAGAATTTCTGTGTACAAATTAAGTCTCTATAAGTCGCGGCAATTAAGAATATAACATGCATCTGTCTATTTTCGCATATACTGGTATCATCAAAATAACGTCCAGAATATCCCTAGGGTTTTGCCTATTTTCTGCATCTAGGGGAAAATTCAGACGTGTACGAGAAGTTCTGAGGCCAAATTTGGATTCAGCTGCTGAAAATCCATAGGGGTAGCCTAGTCACTTGTTTTGTGCAGGTGAATTTTTGTTATCGATGCAAACTCCTGTTAAAAACAAGAAACAACGACCAAATTTGGACCACAACGAATAAACAAAAAAAAATTCTATTGTAATCTGAAAAAAATAATTAATTTTCGGACAAAAATAAAAAATAGGAAAGAAAAATGAGAAGGCAGGCAACCATATCCTCTTCCTTCTCTTTTACTTTCTTTCTTCTTTTTTATTTTTAATATCATCCATTTACAATTAAACAACATTCAAAATGAAAATTAAAAATAAATAAAATTGAATTACCAACGTTTCGGTACTCAAGGCAAGAAAAATTTAAATGGTAGAAATTGACAGCACCCACGAACTTTTGTTATTAGTTATTAGCATAAGTTATTAGCATAACTTTTGTTCAGCATTTCCATGAATTCTCTCTTTCTCTCATTACTTTCACTATGCAAAATTTGAACAATATCCCAGTCAAATTCGTGGTCAACATCAGCAAATGCCTTTGTATGTCTGGCAAGAACACTCTTGTAACAGCGTCCCAAACGAACATCACTTTTGTGTTCTGCCGTGATTTGAGAAAACACCGTTAACTGCAAAATGAACAAAGCTGAGAAAATCGACGAAAACTGTTCCAATCTTTACTGGCGTGTATAGTGCATTCTAATTCATTGTCTGCAGTTTTGTTGCTGTTGTTCTTGACTAATTTGCATATAAACTTTTCACTTTTGCAACAAAAATTGTTACACATTGTTAATTAATTATCTAAAATGCAGTAACGGTGTTGATTGGGATGCTGAAATTCAGAAAACGCCGTAATAGGCAGTTACGGCTCTCTTCGAATCACGGACCTCAGAAATAGGCCTGCCGTGATTTTAGAAAACGCCGTTCACAACAAAAGAATTTCGCAGCTAAAAATAAATGCAGTTACGGCGTTTTCGAATCACAAAAGTTTTTTTTTCGAGGTTCCATGATTCCGGAAAACGGTGTAAACGCGTACGGACCTCTTGGAAATCACGAAGGCTCGAGATCACTGCCCGAGAATTGAATAAAGTCCGTAACTGCCAGTTGCGGCTTTTTTTTAAATGGCATACGGAAAATAGCATGAATTAAAATTTTTTTAAGGATATGTTCAATACTTTTAGAAATTTGACCAAAAAATGGAAGAACAAAGGTATTGAACTATATTCCGTCAACTCTTTCTGATTATCTGCAAGCAAATTATTACACTCTTTGTTTTTGATTTGTTGAACTCTAATTACAATATGTTTCTCAATTAACTTTTGTGGATAATGATTCAGAAAGTTAAAATTTCATGTGTGAAAAGAAAAATGGGACAAACCTAGAGCTCTGTCAACTAAGTTTTTGATTACTGCAATTTTGTTTTGAAAGGGATGAGCAGAAAGGAAATTTAAAATTCTAACTGAATATGTATTTTTTCTATACCAATTGGTAATAATATTACCATCCCAACCCTTAGTTACTTCTATGTCCAAAAAACTGATTCTATTATCCTGTTCTATTTCATGAGTAAATTGAAGTTTTGGATGAAAACTGTTAAAAGTATCTATGGCCATCTGCAACTGTTGTAGAGGAACACATAATAAGGTATTCTCGACAAACCGAAAATAAAAAGGCAGAACAAAATCTAATTTCCCAAAAACAGAAAACTCCAAATCTTCCATCACTATTTCTGCTAAAATTGGAGAAATGACCAAACCTATGGGACTACCAGACCTCTGTCTATAAAAAGATCCATTAAATTTAAAATAAGTTGACTCCATAATAAGAACTATCCCTTCAATAAAATCTTTTTGAGATAATCGAGTACGAGTTCTTATATTAGACCATCTATTTAAAATTTCCTGTTTATTTAATTCAAGGGGTATACTCGGAAACATTGCAATAACATCCAAAGAAATAATTACATGGTCATTCGGAACAGTTCTTTTAATAATACTTGTTTTAAATTCCCAGAAATAGAATTTTTTTATTCGTTGTGGTCCAAATTGGTCGTTGGATTTTTGTTTTTAACAGGAGTTTGCATCAATTTGATGATTGGACGTTAAGTAGTATTTTTAATTTGGATTTTAATCTAATTTAAATTTCTTACATTTTGATTTAGCTGACTTGGACTGGTGGTCATTTATATAATATTATTTTTTTAATCAGATAAGAGTTAAGCATGGTCTTGAGGTGTTCAAAAAGGTTAAATTATGGTGGGATACCAATAAAAAATTAAGAGGCAGTATTATTCAAAAAAGGTTTTTGATTGAATGTAGAAGAAATGATGTTTTACCTAAAAAAAATTTTTTCCTGGACAACAAATTTTGAGATTTTTCTTTTCAATGTAATTTTTGTAATAGAAAATTTGAATACACAATTTAAAAAATTTTAAACTCTCTCTCCCAAATTTATTATCAAACATGTTTCAAATCATGTTAATTTTTTAAAGTCAGTAATTTCCAGAATTAGAAATGAATTAGAAGTTTTTTTACAATTAGATGAAATTATTGATCTTTTAAAGCATCAGATTCTCCTCAATCAAAGATTTTTAAGCAGTGATGTTAAACAAGATAACAAACTTTCTAATTTGATTCATCAGCAAACTAATGTTCAAGAGCAAAATTTAAATTTACATAGGATTTCTGAAGAAGGAGGTAAAGATCCTTGGTTTGTGAATTTGACAGATATTCAAATACCTGATTCAGTTACAGACATTCTCAGATCAGGTCAAAGTTTTAGTAACCGTGTGATAAAAGGTAAGGCAAGACCTATGATGGTCATAGTAAAAGATGTTGAATCAAATATACACACAATTCCTATTCTGGATCAGCAGGATTTCCGAAACAAGGTGTTACACTTATCAAAGAGCTTTGTTAAGAAAAATAGTTTGCATATTGGTAATATTGATCGTAAGATTTTTAAAGGTTTCATGATGACGAAAGAGTTTCTTAAAAACAACCCTAATATGGTTTTCATGAATGCTGATAAAGGCTGTAATACTGTTTGCATGAAAAAATCGGATTATATTAGGAATATGGAGAATTTACTTTCTAATCATGATAATTTTGAATTATTGCATAAAGATCCGCTACAAAAAGTAAAAAGAGACATTTTTAAGATGCTTGATAATTAGAGAAAGAAAGGACTCTTGGGAAAGGATATAAGATGGACTGTTATTAACACTGAAGACATAGTTCTTGCAAGATTTTATGGTTTGAGAAAAATTCACAAAGATGGCTATCCCTTAAGAATAGTTATTTCAACGATTAATACTTTCACAAAATTTTTAGAACAGAATTTCAATTTGATTCTCAAGGATTCTATAAAAACTTCTGAATACAATGTCAAAAATAGCTGGGAATTTAAAAAACGTGTTTTTCAAAAAACTGTTCCGGATGACCATGTAATGATTTCTTTGGATGTTGTTGCAATTTTTCCGAGTATAATCCTTGAATTAGTTAAACAGGCAATTTTACATAGATGGGATAATATAAAAACATGTACTCGATTATCTCACAAAGAATTTATCGAAGGGATAGTTTTTATTATGGAGTGAACTTATTTTAAATTTAATGGATCTTTTTATAGACAGAGGTCTGGTACTCCCGTAGGTTTGGTCATTTCTCCAATTTTAGCAGAAATAGTGATGGAAGATTTGGAGTTTTTTTTTGTTGAGAAATTAGATTTTGTTTTGCCTTTTTATTTTCGGTTTGCGACGATACCTTAGTACTAGGCAGTCTGCTAAGTACCTGAAAATTCTAAGAGATGGCATTAGTGTTCACTAATGTGAACCATTTTCGTCGAGCTTGATCCTTCGAATGACGCCTGTCAAAACTTCAGCCATTTATGTTTACGCATTTACAAGTTACAGCACTGAGAAGCGACTAACCTCCGAGTTTTTTTTAAAATGGAAAAATCTGAGTTTCGAGTTTTGATTGAACACTACTATCTTCGCAAGAAAACGATATCCAAGACCAAGGCCAAGCTGGATAAGTATTACCCGGACTCTGCACCGTCGATTGAAACGATTAATAAGTGGTTTACCGAGTTTCGTTGTGGCCGTACGAGCACAGTTGATGCTGAACGATCTGGGCGCCCAAAAGAGGTCACTACATCAGAAACTGTCGAAAAAAACCATGATATGATGTTGAATGATCCCAAAGTGAAATTGAGAGAGGTAGCTAATGCTGTAGGCATATCATTGGAACGTGTGGGCAATATCGTGCATTCAGTTTTGGGCATAAAGAACCTCTGCGCGCGATGGGTGCCGCGTTTGCTCACAGTGGACCAAAAACGAATTCGTGTGACAACTTCCCAGCAGAATTTGGCATTATTTTTGCGTAAGCCGACCGAGTTTTTGCGCCGATTCATAACCATGGATGAAACCTGGATCCACTACTACACTTTTACAACAGGCAAAACAGTGGGTTCCACCCGGCCAAAGTGCTCGTGGACTATCTTGAAAAAGGTAAAACCATAATCGGAGCATACTATTCATCATTATTGGACCGATTGAAAATGGTCATTCATGCTTAGTTGCACAAGAAAAATTGCATGAAATCGGCTTCGAATTGGTTCCTCAGCCACCGTATTCACCAGACCTGGCCCCCAGCGACTATTACTTGTTCCCTAACCTGAAGAGATGGCTCACCGGTAAGCGTTTTTACTCAAATGAGGAGCTCATAACTGAAACTGAGGCGTATTTTGGAGACCTTCCGATCGAGTACTTTTCGGACGGTATCAAAAAGTTAGCAAATCGTTGGACTCGCTGTATCGACCTAAAAGGAGAGTATGTTGAAAAATAAAACCGATTTTGGCAAAAAAAACCTCTCCGTGTTTCATTTTTCAGGGACTTATCAGACTGCCTAGTATGTGTTCCTCTAGAAAAGTTGCAGATGGTCATTGATACTTTTAACAGTTTTCATCCAAAACTTTAATTTACTCATGAAAAAGAACAGGATAATAGAGTCAGTTTTTTGGACATAGAAGTAATTAAGGGTTAGGATGGTAATATTATTACCAATTTGCATAGAAAAAATACATATTCAGTTAGAATTTCAAATTTCCTTTCTGCTCATCCCTTTCAAAACAAAATTGCAGTAATCAAAAACTTAGTTGACAGAGCTCTAGGTTAGTCCCATTTTTCATTTCACACAAGAAATTTGAACATTGTTAGGAATATCTTTTTTCTGATCATTATCCACAAAAGTTAATTGAGAAATATATTGCGATTAGAGTTCAACAAATCAAAAACAAAGAGAGTAATAATTTGCTTGCAGATAATTGGGAAGAGTTAAAAGGAATATAGTTCGTTTAATAACTTTGTTCTTCCATTTTTTTGTCAAATTTCTAAAACTATTGAACATATCTTAAAAAATTTTTTAATTCATACAAAGGCATTTGTTGATATTGACCATGAATTTGACTGGGATAATGTTCAAATTTTGCATAGTGAAAGTAATGAGAGAAAGAGAGAATTCATGGAAATGCTTTATATTAAAAAACAAAAAAGTTATCTATTAATTTAAAAACCGATTTGGGTAAGTTGAACAAAAGTTACGAGGTAGTTCAATAAGTCCTTAGAATGAAGTATAAAAACAATTTTTTTTGGGTAAATTTTTTTTATTTTTCAACATAATCTCCTTGGAGCTCTATACAC
>NC_046658.1:10825630-10845183 GCF_010883055.1 Belonocnema kinseyi
CTGGGGGCTAAATCTGGTGAATACGGTGGGTGTTTGACCAATTCGAATTTTAGTTCTTCAATTTTAGCCATTGAAACGAAGCATGTGTGAACTCGGCCGTTGACGTGATGAAAGAGAATTTTTTTCTCGCCAAATGTGGTCGTTTTTTTAAAATTTCTTCTTTCAGCTGCTCTAATAATGATGCATAATATTCACGAATATTCACGAGTGACTTATGCGCGCCAAAAGAGCCTCAGAGGCGACCACTCTATTGCGTTTATTCTCAGCTGAGAGCAAACGCGGCACCCATCTTGCCGATAGCTTTTTCATGCCTAATTTTTCATGTAGAATTGAAACAACTGCACCTATAGATATCCTTGTGGCCTCAGCTAACTCACGCACTTTTAATCTTCTATCCTTCAACACCATATCATGGATTTTATTGATGATTTCGGGAGTACTTTCTTCTACGGGCCTTCCTGAACGTGGTTCGTCACTTATTGATGTACGACCACGCTTAAATTCATTTACCCATTTATAAACCATTGCTAAGGCAGGGGCAGATGTGCCATGAACTGAGTCCAATTCATTTTTTATCTCATATGGAGTTAAACCCTTTAAATGAAAATGTTTGATTACCGCTCTGAACTCGGTTTTTTTCATTTTTCTTAACGAACAATTTTTTTTTTCAATTGGTTATAAAAACACGTAAACTCAGAAGATGTGGACTGTGACTGCACCATATATCTAGTCGGGAGTGGTGCTGACTGAAAACAGATGATTTGGAGCGATTCGCGCGCCATCTGTTGGTCATTCTAAGGACTTATTGAACTACCCTCGTATGCTAATATGATTAATTACATTTAACGAGGCTGTTTCATGAATTCTGTTTTTCTTTTACTTTCTCTATTTTTGATGTAATTGTGACAGATATTTATATTATGTTTACAACAGATTGGCCTATTGACCCTCATTCGATTCTCAGGTATCAAAGAGAGAGCACCTGTTTGTGGGTGTTGTCAATTTCTACCATTTAAATTTTTCTTGCCTTGATAAAGGTGTTGGAGTATTTCGACACATATAAGCATCGATATTTGTGAATTAAAAACTGATGGTGTCTGGTGAGCGTCTCGTTGCCATGCAGCAATGGTACGTGACTAATCTCTCACGCGGAGGTCCGGCGATCCATCTGTTTGTCACTCAGTCGTTTCAAACCTCTCCAACGTATTGCTTTAGTTTTGTTAGATATCTTACAATTTTCGTTATTTTTAAATAAACCTGACTTTTATACCGAATACGTTTTACTTAATTCTTTATATAACTAACAGGTTATGGGCCCAGGTCGGTGACCCAAGACTCGGTTTCTAAGTGTCAGTTTAAAGTGCACACCAAGGATTAGGTGAACGGTTAAAGTTTAAAGTGTGAATTTAATTATTTCTATCTTGAAGTGACAGTAATCAGCATTTAAAAAAAGTCAGACAGATTACGTGTGCTTGTTGACAAGTTGAACGGCGAGAACTACGAGATTTGGAAATATAAAGTGGAACTGTTTTAAATTAAAGATAAATTATGGAACGTGATTACAAGTGAACTACCAGAATAAACAGCAGATCAAGCTGCAAAAAAAGCATGGACTGAAAAGGAAAATGAAGCTCGTGCTACAATTGGTCTTTTGGTGGAAGATAATCAACTTGTGCACATAAGGAATGCAAAAAGTGCAAAGGAAGCTTGGGATGCATTGCAGAGTTATCATCTAAAGGAAACGTTATCCAGTAAAATATTTTTGCTCAAGCGTATATGCACATTGACGTTGTCCGAAGGTGGTAACATGGAGAATCTTATCACTGAAATGCTGGACCTTGTAAATAAGTTGACGGGACTTGGCGAGGAATTAGAGGATAATTTAGTGGCGGCAATGCTACTCAGCAGTTTACCGGATTCATATGGTTCATCAATTACAGACTTGAAAAGCAGGTCAGAACAGAATCTTACTCTAGAATTTGTCAAGGGAAAACTAATCGACGAGTACAAGAGGAGAAAATTGACCTTAAAAGCAAACGAAAGCTTGGAATCGGTAATGAAGACATGTGCGAAAGAGAACGACTCAAACATAGAAAAAGCTTGTTTTTCTGTAAAAAGAATGGACACTTCAAAAAGGACTGCTTGAAGTACTAGAGCTGGAAAGCTAAACAAGGGAATAAAAAAGCGAATAAAGTTGCTCCAGAAAGCAAAAGTAAAACTTCAGAGGATGCATGTTTTTCAGGTAAGGCATTTAAAGAAAATAGAGCCTTGAAAGGAATTTACGAGGAAGCTTGCTTCGGAGGAAAGAAGTTCAAGGGTAAACAGGATGTTTCGATTGTGAATTCAGGAGCAACTAGCCACATGACGCATAAAAGGGAATTTTTTACTGAGTTTGACCCTACAGCGAAAGGACACGTTCTACTTGCTGATGAAGAGGAACTTGTGGAAGTGCATGGTAAAGGATCAGGATTTATAAAGTGCCGATTGGATACTCACAAAGTTCAAAAATGAAAATCGAAAATGTTTTATATGTACTGTGTTTAGAATCGAATTTTCTTTCGGTAAAGAAATTAAAAAAAGGTAGCCATGTAGTGATTTTTGATGACAAAGATTGTGAATTTTAAAGGGTGGAGTAATAAGGGCGAAAGCAAATCTAGCCTCAGAACTGTATGAGATTTGTACGGAAGAAAGAGTGTGTGGCAAAGTGCTCACAGTGACAACTTTTAATAATCTTGGTCTGAGCGGTTCGGCCATCGAGACCCGGAAGCAATTAAAGATCTGGCTGAAAAAAGGACTAGCTACTGGCATAGAGCTTACGGATTGCGGAAAACGGGAAATTTGTGAAAGCTGTGTAAAGGAAAAAATGATACGGAAATCTTTTCCTGAAGAGTCAAAAAGTAAAAAGCAGTCGACTCTGGATCTCGTGCATACAGATTTATGCAGGCCAATGCAAACGGATACACCAGGTGGAAAAAGGTATGTTCTTATAATATTCTATGATTATAGCAGGTACACACATATATATATATATATATTTTGAAAAATAAATGGGAAGTACCTGTAAATATTAAGGATTTCGTCGAGATGACTAAAACACAATTTTAAAAGAAACCCAAATGCATACGATCGGATCGAGGAGGGGAGTACGTTAATCAAGATTTACAGGCTTATCTGAAAAAAGAAGGCATCATGATCTAGTATACAGCAGCGTATTCTCCACGGCAGAATGGGATTGCAGAAAGAAAAATTAGATCTCTTATGGAAATGACGAGATGCATGATAATTGATTCAAATTTAGATAAGAAGTATCGGGGAGCAGCAGTAAATACAGCAAACTATTTACAGAATAGACTGCCTTCAAAACCAATATGCAAAACTTAATTTTAATTGTGGTACTCAAAATTGCCAAATGTGAAAAATTTACATTTATTCGGTTGCGAAGCATTTGTGCACATTCCAGATGTAAAAAGAAAAAAACTTGATGAAAAAGCAAAAAGGTTCATTTTTGTGGGCTATTTAGAAGAATCTAAAGCATTTCGATTGCTCGATAAAAATACAGATAAAATTCAGATTAGCCGAGATGTAATATTTATTGATAGCTCAGTCAAAACTGCAGAATCTAAAGTAGAACTCCACCAGGATTTATTTTCTCAACCAATAAGAGATTTCTAAAATGAAGTTAAAATTGAATTGAAGTCCTGTGACGAAAAATCAATTCCAGATTCGAGAATCAGGACCTCAGGATGAGAAGCAGCAGGATCAAGAACAGCAGGTTCTACAAAATCAGGTGGAACATTTGGAGTATCGACGTTCTGACAGATCAAATAAAGGTGTACCACCAAATAGATATAGGGCAACCTTGAAAGTAGTGACGAGTGCAGAAGCAGAACCTAGAAGCAGAAAACAAGCTCTAATCGGCGTTGATAAGGATCACTGAAAAAAGGCGATGGACGAAGAAATATCTTCCTTACTGAGCAGCGACACCTGGGAAATTGTGCCAGTGCCAAAGGATAAAAACATTATTACCTGCAAGTGGGTTTTTAAACTCAAACGGAATACTGATGGAGGAGTGGACATGTATAAAGCAAGACTTGTTGCTCGCGGATTTTCCCAAAATTACGGAACTGACTATGACGAGGTTTTCGCACCTGTTGTTCGGCAAACTACATTTAGGACTCTACTGACAATTGTTGGTCAAGAAAAAATGATTGTCAAACATTACGATGCTAAGACAGCCTTTCTCAATGGATTTTTAAAGGAAAATATATTCATGAAACAGCCGGAGGAATACGCAATTCCAGGAAAAGAAAATATGGTCTGCAAATTAAAGAAAAGTATTTACGGACTCAAGCAAGCTGCAAAGGTATGGAATGATCAACTAGATCAAATTTTATAAAATTATAATTTTCAGAAAAGTCAAGCAGATCCCTGCTTGTACATTAAATGCAATCACGAAGATATAATTTTTCTTATTGTTTACTTTGATGATTTTTTGATTGTCGGAAGGGACATAAAGAAAATAGAACAGGTTGCCGGTCTTCTGGAAAAGCATTTTCACTTGAAGGATCTTGGAATATTACATCACTACTTAGGAATTCAAGTGAAAAAGGAGGGGAGTTATTATTTTATTTCTCAGACAAAATATATAGAAAAGATTTTAAACAGCGTTGGGCTACAAGATGTAAAACATTCCAACATTCCATTAGATCCAGGATACATGAAGTCAAGAGAAGCTGAAACTTCAAAGGAAGAAAGCGATAAATAAAAAAATGCAAATCGGGGCTTTACTGTACGTGGCGGTCAACACTCGACCCGATATCGCAGTTAGTGTTACCATTCTGAGTCAGCATAACAAGGACCCGACATTGATTGACTGGACGGAGGCGAAAAGAATCACTTGTTATCTGAAAGGAACCATAGATGTGAAACTAAAGCTTCGAGGACAGGATGCTGTTAAAAGACTAATTGGATTTGCTGAAGCGAATTGGGCAGCAGATAAATCTGACAGAAAGTCTAATAGCGATTATTTATTTCAACTTTACGGAGCATCTATAAGTTGGGCATGCAGGAAGCAAACTTGTGTTGCTTTATCATCAACCGAAGTAGAATATGTTGCACTAGTGGAGGCTTGCCAAGAAGGAGTTTGGGTTCGACGACTATTGGAAGATATGAAACAAAAACAACAAGGGCCGACAGTTGTTTATGAGGACAATCAAAGTTGTTTACAATTGATTTGCAACAAGAAATTCAGTCATCGTACGAAACATATAGATACTAAGTACCATTACATCAAGGATTTAAAGGACCAAGGGATCATGGAATACAAGTATTGTCCAAAAAATCAAATGCCTGCAGATTTATTGACAAAGCCGCTAAATGGAAACAAGCTCAGATTTATGCTTAAGATGTGTGGGTTATCTCATCAATAACACCGCAAATATCGTTGAGGAGGGGTGTTGGAGCATTTCGACACATATAAGCATCGATATTTGTGAATTAAGAACTGATGGTGTCTGGTGGCCGTCTCGTTCCCATGCAGCAATGGTACGTGACTAATCTCTCACTCGGAGGTCCGTCGATCCATCTGAGTGTCGCTCAGTCGTTTCAAACCTCTCCAACGTATCGCTTTAGTTTTTTTAGGTAGCTTACACTTTTCGTTATTTTTAAATAAACCAGACTTTTATACCGAATGCGTTTTACTTCCTTTTTTATATAACTAACAACGTGGGACAGACTTTGAACTGACAGAATTTGACTGGGATAATGTTTAAATTTTGCATAATGAAAGTAATGAGAGAAAGGGAGAATTCATGGAAATGCTTCATATTCAAAAACAAAAAAAGTTATGTATTAATTTAAAAACCGATTTGGATAAGTTGAACAAAAGTTACTATATGCTAATATGATTAATTAAATTTAATGAGTCTGTTTCGTGAATTTTGTTTTTCTTTTACTTTATCTATTACTGATGTAATTGTGACAGATATTTATATTGTGTTTACAACAGATTGGTCTACTGACCCTCATTCGATTCTCAGGTATCAAAGAGAGAGCACCTGTTGATAATAAAAATGATAATAAAAATGAAAAAGATGAAAGATAGAAAAAGAGTAGGAAGGGGATGTGGTTGGCTGCCTTCTTATTTTTCTTTCCTCTTTTTTATTTTTGTCCGAAATTTTTGTCACATTGCAACAGAAATTTTTTGTTTTTGTTTATTTGTTGTGGTCCAAATTTGGTCGTTGGATTCTTGTTTTTAACAGGAGTTTGCATCAATTTGATTATTGGACGTTAAATAGGATTTTTAATTTAGATTTTAATCTAATTTAAATTTCTTACATTTTAATTTTTGTTATGACCTGTGTGACCAGAAAATCCCTAAGCCTTGCTCTACTTTTCGCATCTAGGAAGAAAATGGTAAAAGCTCGAAAATTTTAATGGCCAAATTTATATCGAGCGCGCAAAACTGCAAAGGAAATAGCATTTTTCTTATGTTTTGCTTCATAAAACAGTATAACATGCGCAAGACATTCAATTACCGTAGATTTATCCTAGCTAGGGGAAACGGTAAGCACACTGGGGAATTTTTGCGTATAAATTCGATCTAAAAGAGTCGCAACACATAATAATATGACACTAGTACGCTTATGTTTCTGTATACTGGTATTATCAAACTAATGTCCAGAATAGCCCTAGTTTCCCCCCTATTTTCTGCATCTTGAGGAAAAATGAGACGTGCAGGACAAATTTTCAGGCCATATTCGGATTCAGCGACTTAAAATCCATAAGGGTAGTCTAGTGACTTGTCTCGTCCAAAAAAATTGTTTTTCTGGGCTTGTGTTATTATTCCCAACAGTGATCAAAAAGTACTTGCGCACGCTTGAACTGTGCGGCGCTCATGAAAATCCAAAACGCTCACTAAAATCCAAGCAAGCGCAGATCAAAGCAAGTGCAGATCGGAGTGCACCAATGCAGGAAAACCGAGTACGCCATAAGTAATACTATTAGTAGAAATTATATAATATGTCATTATTATGAAATTTTTTTTATTAAGAAATTATTATTATTATTATTATTATTATTATTATATAAGCAGGTCATCAAAAAGTATCGGATCCCCCCCCCCCCCTGATTCAGCGAAAATATGCGTTTTCGAGAGAAATGTTTCAGACAAAAGTTTCAGGGTTTTGGACAAGTATTTAAATGGTGGCCTTGAAGCTGAACTTGGCCTTGACTTCAAGTTTATTTAAAGGTCTACTTTTATATTTCAAATGGAAACCCCTATTTTTGATACCGCCAATTGACAGAACGGAAAATTTTACGTTCCAATTTGAATCAAGATCATGTGATTCGATGACTTTCGGGGTCATTGCAGGGTCGTGTAAACCTTAACAAGGTCTAGACGGCTGATCCGCGAAAACATGCGTTTTCGAGAGAAATATTACTGACAAAAGTTTTAGGGTTTTGGACGAGGATCTGAATGTTGCTCTTGAAACTGACCTTGACGATGGCCTTGAGGTTATTTTAAGGTCAACTTTTATTTCTAAATGGAAACCCCTATTTATGACGCCGCCAATCGAAAGAACGGAAAATTTTACGTTCATATATGCATCAACGTCATGTGACTCGATGACCTTCGGGCTCATTCCAGGGTCGTGTAAACTCAAATAAGGTCTAGATGGCTGGTCAGCGAAAATATGCGTTTAAAAAAATAGTTAAACATTATATCTGGATCCGCTCGACTAAGGCGAGATACATCGTAGGTCTCAGCAGTCCACAAAAAAAACCCTATGTGGATTCGGCCCGCTAAGGCGAACTCCATTGAGGGACTCGTCAATCCACAGAAAAAAGCCGTATGTGGATCCGGACAGCTAAGGCGAGATGGTCTCATCAGATCAAAAATAAATGTTCGTATGTGGATCCGGCCAGCTACGGAGAGATGTTCTCATTAGACCACAACAAAATTTCGTATGTGGATCCGGCTAAGGTCAGCTTTATGACAACCATGCAGATACTCATCTAAAACTCTGAAAATTTCGTCTCAAACATTACTCTCTAAAACGCATATTTTCGCTAATACACATAGAGGTTTCCATTTGAAAAATAAAATTTGACCTTGAAATAATCTTGTAACAATAATTTTCAATTTTTGTCTATTTAAATTACGAAAACAAACGACTCAATTAAGAGAAAAGACAAACGAGCGAATAAAGTCGTTATTAGAGAAAGAAATAAGACACAAAAACATTACGATCAACGATATCTGTATTGTAAATAAATAATGCGATTTTCAATTAAAAATTGTAAAACAACATTAAAAATTATATTCGATATTCACACATACACACGCATTAGTCCAATTCGTGGTACCAATCACGTGAATTAAAATACTTTGTAATTCATAGGTATAAAAGACATAAATAAAATGTTCGAACGAGTATAAAGTGGTGAACTCAGAAATGCGAATGTAAAACAATATTGATGATTATTATCAAACGCTTTTACTTATCGCTTTGTTAGTGAGCCGCCCTTATGGTTTTTAGATCATGGAATCCGCATTGGAGAGGAAAATGATTGGACAGCCTGAGGATTCCGTTAGATCGAGGATCGTTGAGTTGGTTTTTCCAGAAGAGTGTAATATTTGTGCCGTCTCTTTAAATTTTCAGGAAACCTCTAGCGTATGAGACCACGAACAAAGCGTCATTTTCGAGTGTTGCGTTGTTTAAAATAAAAAACCACGCTGAAAACATACAAAATTTGGATTTCTCTAACCGTCCATTCAAACAAAACAAAAACAAAATTACGAAGAATAAAACATTTTCCGGAATTAATTAATATATACCTTATGTATATAGATACATAGATACATTGCTCCGCACAGCTGTGGTTAAAAGCGTTTTAGAATTGTTGTAAATTCATGCGAACACTTAGGGCGTTTAAGGATATTACTCCAATTCAATTATTAATATATGGTTCGAAAGACAGCACCTTCCCACTCTTCATAATTACTCCTGGCGACTCACCAATCATCTAAGTTACATAATAGCACGTGACAATCCGTTTACCGCGTTTCCAGAAATTTGAGCGCGAATTCCTGCTAGCCAATCCCTAGTTCGGAAGTGAATCGCTACATATACATAAAATTTCCTATGCGCTAAAATATGAATTCGTTACGCCACAACCTTGGAGGTCAACGCTGAGGTCAGCTTCAAGGTCACCATTCAAATACTCGTCTAAAACCCTGAAACTTTTGTCTGAAACATTTCTCTCAAAAACGCATATTTTCGCTGATCGGGGGGGGGGGGGGGGCCGATACTTTTTGATGACCCTATATGTGCATTATTGAAAATAAACCAAAGCTTGATATATAAGCTTGTAAATTCTAATCATTTTTCTATAGAAGTCAGCATTAAATGTCTCAGTTTTTATGCCCAGATTATTATTACTTAAAATGTTGAATGGTGACGGGAAATTTAAAAAAATTGACAGGAAATGACGGGAATTTTGTATCAAGTCAAAAGTAGGCATTACGAATATAGAGACATCAATGTATCTTACGATAAATATTTACTTGTACACAATGTTACCATTTACACAGGGAAAAAATATACGTGAAATCAAATGTTGAACATAAAATTTGTCTTTTGTTCGATTTATTTTTGTATAAAAGAGGGAGGAAGCTGTTGAAGTAGAAATTTCCAATTTTAGGTACGAGATATGGCAGGAACTCTTCGTCTCGCGATACTTTGATAAAAATTGAATCTTTGGACGAGTAAACAAAAAAGTTACAGATTTAAAGACCTTTCACGTATAAAGATAGCTGAATTTGAATATAATAAATGTGAATTTTTGTCAATGTTACTTTTTCATTCTCTAAAACTAAATAATTTGTGAATAATTTTTTTTAGCGTACAAATTTTTGGAGTCAACCATTTCAACGCTCGCCTCTTTAACAATAATCCCATCCGGACTACAAGCTAAAAAAAGATTGCTTTTGAAAAATGACTAGACCCGAATCATGAATTTTGGGTTCTTGGTTGACCCGAGTCATTTTTTTCCCCTCAGATTCCATCATTAAACCATAACGCATCGCATCGGTCAATATATTTTTTATAACACTCTTTAAGAAACCTTAAAGCCAATTCATCAATTTTTTCTTTTCTTGGTTTTATATTATGCGCTTTTTTACTGGCTGTAATTCTTGAATACCTATCTCGAAACCACGATGAAGTTTCAGATTGTTTGATCGAATCAAAAAAATTTTTTCCACGAAATTTCGTCAACAACAACATTTTTTTTATAAAAATTTCCATTTTAAACACATTCAATTTTTAATTCACAATTAAAAATAAAAAATAATTAAATATTTAGCAATATTTGAATTTTTATTGAAGACAAGTAAATTGAAACCAAATATTTAAAAGTAAGAATCTTTAACTGAATTGTTTGACATAGAAGGCCTGTAATCGTTAAAATTTCAAAGAGCATTTAAACTTTGAACGTTACCATTTTAATTGTTGTATTTGAAAAATGCTTAATTTGTAACTGAATTTTTAAAATTTTAAAGTATAATTTACAAATGAACATTTGTAGAAAAAATTGGAGTAATTTTAAGAGATAATTAGAAGTTTTAAAAAGATTGAAAATTATCAAGCAAATTTTAGAAAGTTTTCTTAAAATCTCCTAGAATATTTTTTGAAAATTCTGTTTAAATCTTTGAAAATTTTTTTAAATATTGTCTTAAAATAATTTTTCAAAATCAAAAGTTATTTTTAATTTCTCTAGGAATCTTAAGAAAATGTTTTTATTCTTTTGAAGCCTTTCACAATTCTTGAAAATAATCTAATTTTTGTGTGTAAAATCTGCGAAAATCTACATTTTGTTTTATATTAGGCTATCATTTCAACTTTTGCATTAAGTTTGAATCTTTTCAAAACTTCTACATATCTCTTAAAATTAATTAAATTTCGCCTACAAATAATAAATGTTCAATTGTCATTTATACATCTAAATTGTAAAGAAAGTTTCTAAAATTTGCAGGGTTTTCTGAAAATTGTAGAAAAAGTTCCATTTATTTTGGCAGATATTTAGAAGTTTAGAAAAAATTTCCAAAATAATTTTAAATTTAAAGCTAATTTCAAACAACGTCTAGATTTCTCAAGTTTTTGAAACAAAATTTTGAAGCTTTCCAAGGATGTTTAAACTATTTGAAAAAAAAATAATTGAATTTCTAATTTAAGAAGTGTTCAGTTACATTTTTTTCAATTTTTCCATATTTGATGTTTCTAGCTTAAAATTTCTTAAAATTATATCATTTTGAAAATTTTAAAGTTCATTGATTGATTTTTTAATTTAGAGCACTGAAAATTATAACATGGAATTAAATTTTCTTATATTGAAAAATGTTAGTACCTTCAATTTTATATGCGTAAATTATTGAACATTTGAATAAAAAAATGTTTAATTTAAAACTTTTAAATTAAAATTTTTATAGTTCAAAATTTAACAGTTCCACTTTGAGTGCTTTCATTTAAAGCTCATTTTTTATTACCTCAAGTGGAAAATTTTGTAGCTTTAGTGTTCCATTTTTTAAATTTCATTGACCGTGAAAAATTTTTGCTGGCCGGGAATTTATTTCGTTGATTAAAACGGCCACCTTGTATTTTTCAGAGGCCCTGGGGTTCCCTTGACACCTAGTCCGCCCCTGGCAAGATTAACAGGACAAAATAAAGCCGATCACTGCTATTACCTCTATCACTGGATAGTACAAATGTTCATTTTTTCCTGTACTATTAGCCCCTGGAGTTTCCCGTAAAACTGTTCCTTCGATTAAAATAAGCCTATTGCGACGTTCTTCCTTGACCTCGCTGACGTGAAAACTTTTTACAAGTTTTTCACCTTTGGAGATACTTTGCTTTCGAAAACAATCAAGTTTCACTTCTTGGAAGTGGCTTTTGATTACTAAATTCATAATGAAAGCTCGGAAATTTTTCTTACACTGAAAAAAGTAATGATTCGCAAAATATTACGAGAAAAATAATTCAGGTTCAACATGCATTGTGGGTGTACGTAAGTGCAGTGGATCTTAAGAAATGCTCTAAAGTGCCACCAGGCGGCGCGAGCCTAGCCATTTTCCGATGCTTGGTTAGCGTATAGTGGCGTTGTTTGTCGGGCCAAATATTAATTTGATAAAAATGCTTGAACATTTCAAAATGTTACAAACTTTTTATTCATATGTTTTTCCAGTATTATTTTGGATTGCATAATTTAAACGAATGGTGGCTCTTTTGCCTTCAAATTAAAATCACATAGTTTAAAAAATATAACTAATACATACACACAAAATACTGCCTAAAAGTGTACAGTTATTCCAATAAAAAAGAAGAAAACAGTAATATAAGTGCTAAATATTTGAATGTAATATACTTACATTTTAACTTGAAACTTGCAAATATCTTGAAAAATAGGCCCTCTATGAAAAAATGTTGTGAATCAAAATTTAATCATTTTGAGGAGTACATACACTGACTTTAAAATCGGTTCCCCCCACACCGCCCCCAGGGGGTGGGGGCAAGTTCGAAATATTGAATGGGAATCCCTATTTTTATTACATATTCGAATTTTTTGGATAAAAATGCGTATGATTTGTCTTAAACATTTTTTTCGTTTCGCGATAGATGGCGCTGTAATCGACGAAATTCAATTTTTCTTCATTTTACTGTTACTGAGAATGCACGCTTACGATTCTGCAATCGATTAACAATGAAACATACACCATTTTCGTTGTGACATGACTGACCATGGAAAAAAAAAAGAATATTTCAAATCACTACAGGATCGTTGAACGAGTGCAATAAAAACTCGTACATACAAAAAGACATCGCGACGAACATAGGTAGAACCTCCTTCTGTTTGAAGTTTGTTAAAAATAAGGGCAATAGAGCTTCGGATCTCTTTGGTAATTATTATTTTGACAAACCTGCCAAAACGTATGTCCGTTCTTGTGAAGTCATTATTAAGTAATACGTTTACATTAACAGTGTTTCCTGAATAATCCTAAAGTTTAGCTCTGGCATTATTGTAGGTTGAGGTCAGCGGAGGCTATCGAAACATTACGAAAGTGTTTATTTTTTTCTTTCCTTAAATACAGTAAATTACAAAAAATACATTTAAGACAATCTTATTTGGTTAGATCAAAGATTATTCCGAATACTATTTTACAATGGAGTATCTAACCGCACGAGAAAAAATTGAAATAGTTCTGGTGTATGGAGAAGCTGGAAGAAATCTTGATAATGCTGTAAATCTCTACGCTCAGCGTTTTCTAAATAGGATTGTGCCACGTGCTTCATTTTATCGTACTATTACAAAATTTACCACCGATGGAAGTGTTCAACCTAAGAAAAAGACCCGTACAACAACAGACACTGGAGAAAATAATGAAATTGCTGTATTAACTGCAGAGTCCAATAATCTTCACGTTAGTACACAAGAAATTGCTCGTCATTCCGGAATGTCTCAGAGCAATGTTTGGAAAATTTTGAAACGTAATAAATTTCATCCGTATCATGTCTCTTTACATGAAGAACTTCATGGCGTTAATTTGCAAAATCGGGTAGCTTTTTCTCAGTGGGATGTGAACAAATACAACAAAATCCCAAATTTTTCGTTATGTATTATTCTCTGACGAGTCATCGTTTACGAACCATGGAATAGTTAACCGACACAACATGTACTACTGCAGTATTGAAGATCCGCAGTGGCTTCTTGAAGTCAAACACCAGCGTCCATGGACTGTCAACATATGGTGTGGAATAATTGGCAAAAAACTTATCGATCCCCAGATTATCAAAGGCAGCTTAAATGGCACAAAATATCAAGACATCTTTGAGAATGAACTTGTCAAATTTTCTTGAAGATTTGAGCTTAGAAATACAGCAGAACATGTGGTTTCAACATGATGGTTGTCCGGCAGACTATTCAGCAGTAGCACGAGAAGTTCTTGATCGTGATTTCAATGGTCGCTGGATTGGTAGAGGCGGTCCGATAAATTGGCCTACAAGATCGCCAGATCTTACTTTACCAGATTTCTTTTTGTGGGACTATCTGAAAGACAACGTTTACAAAGAAAAACCAACACGTGAGAATATAATTGACGGAATTACAAGTGCATGTGCTGAAATTCAAGAAGATAAACTTCTCCGTTGTGTAAATTCATTTTAATTACGGATTAATAAGTGCATTGAAGCCGAAGGTAATCATTTTGAGCACTTACTTTAATTAGAGGATGATTCCCTGAGTACCTCGAATCGTGAGAGGCGAGGGGGCTCGCGTTAATCAAGCACCCCGAATCGTGAGAGGCAAGGCGACTCACGTTAATCAAGCACCCCGAAGGGAACGGAAAACTGCTACGTCCACATCGTCGTTCCTGGGTTACGCTGAAAGTAGTAGTTTTTTTTGAGACTAATTTCGAGTATTGCAGAAACGTAAGCGTGCATTCTTAGTAACAGTAAAATGAAGAAAAATCGAATTTCGTCAATACAACGCCATCTATCGCGAAACGAGAAAAATACTTGAGACAACTCATACGCATTTTCATCCAAAGAATCCAAATATGCAATAAAAAATAGGGGTTCCCATTTCAGATTTTTAACTTACCCCCACCCCTAGGGGGTGGTGTGGGGGAACCGATTTTAACATCATTGTATGTACTCCTCAGAGTGATTAAATTTTGATTCATAACATTTTTTCATAGAGTGCCTATTTTTCGAGATATTTGAAAGTTTCAAGTTAAAAAAATCACGCCCTACAACCCAGATATTTAAGGCAACCGCAGCCAAGCGACACATATTACTTTAAGGTCTTTTAGAGTTTCAACCCCTCATTTAAAGGCGGGGAACACCTATAAAGCATTCTTCTAGAATTAAGTACGAACTTTCTACATCTTTACCTATGTTCCGTATACACGGTTGTACCTAATCAATTTTGGAAATTTTCCTGCTTTTATGGTCTATTTTTATTGTAAGAAAACGCGGTTAGTAGAATGAATGGCTGAGTAGCTGCCCAAAAATATGAAAATAGAATTAGCATCTTATTACGGTTAAAACATTATTTAAAAAAAACTAATTGTTTAATGAATTTATTGTCATTGTTAATAATATTATCTTTGATGAGTTGGTATAATGTTGCGGTTTTTTCTTGCAATTTTCAACTGTTCGTCTGTTTTTCCTTAGACCTGACTTAATAATTAATTAGATTTAGCAAAAATAATTGTTTAAACAAATTATTGTTGTTTATGATCATATTTACAACTATCAATGCCTGATAGTTGCCGTGTTTCGGAAATTTTCACAAATAATAAGTAAACATTAGAGAAAACTATATTTTAAATAATCTCTTTCTTTTTTGTGAACATACATTTCTCAAATAAAATAGATATTTAAAATAAGCTTCAAATTTTCCACATGGTATCTGGCTTTAATTCTCTTCTTACTAGAGACGAAAGTCAGAAACAATATTTACTACAAGTGTTAACACAGTATAGGAAGAAATTTTCTTACTACAGTAATTCTACCTGAGCTAATTTGACATGCTATAATCAATTAATTTGTTTCAAGTCTTTTTAGTTTTAATATTAGATGTATTTTTTCAATGACAAGGCGTGTTTTCTCCAGAGCAGGAGAGAAGGGGGTGACTGACATTACAATATTTACAATTCCAAGTTTTTCTTTTACCCTTTTCAATAAACTTCTTGTTGTAATCCAAAACAAAACTTTTACAAGTCATTTATATACCTATAGTCCTTCCACATACTCCTAATTACGCCATTTTTTGTGTTTCCCTCTTGTGTAAGATAGCTTTTTTCTTTAAATTATTTTTTTAAGCATTGGGAAAACAGCAAAAATAATTCACTTAAGGCAACAATACCCTTTGAGAAATATTTTTTGTTGAGGTTGACTTTAGAAAAAAACCACACCTTTTGGCACCTACCTAAGAAAAAATAATTACAAAAAATATTTAAATTTTAAACAATTTTTGTGTTAACTTTTATTAATTATCTCCTTGCTAAGTAAAAAAGGGACAGAAAGTTAAAATGTGCTGAAGAAACCGCAACTGTCAGACATTGATACGTATGAAGATATAGTTAAAAATTGCAGAAAACCCCACAACATTTTACCAATTCAATAAAGATAATATTATGAACAATGATAATAAATTGTTTAAACAATTACTTTTTTTAATTTCAATCAATTATTACTTCACTCCAATTGAAAATTGGACAAAAAGCCAGGAATTTCAGAAAAATCGCATCTTTCTTATATGATTCAAGTGGAATATTATTTATAATAATACGTTGTGCCAGAAACAATTTGCGATTTAAAAAACCGCAAAAAAGTCATAATTAGCGCCGAAAGCTCGCAACGCCCATTTTTTCACTAATAGGGTTTTTTAGGACCTCATGAAACAGTCTGATGGTGTTGATATTTAATCTGTGTTATTTTATTCGTATTCTATGGCTAATTATGAAGAGAAATGTAGAGTTTCAATTTGCAGAAAATTTGTCTGTTGTAAATTCAACTGGGAAATATATAAATTTGGAACTTTCCACCAAAAACATAAATTTCCTACAAAAAAGGCGAATTTTCAACAACAAATAGTTCATACAAATAGATGTTAGGGAATTAGCCAGATGAAATAATATTTAAAGTTGGGTCTTGAAGTTTTTGTCTACTGGCCGTAGTTTATGTTTATTGTGATGTTAGTAAAACATGATTCGTCGTTCGACAGCGGACCTCATCAGTTTGTAAGAATTACGAATCCATCATAAGAAAAGAGATAGAACGTTAATTTAACATTAGTCGTATATATAATTTTTAGGAGAAGGCCAAAAGAATTTAAAATATTTAAAACGCATCGATTCGTATATAATTGAGTTTTTCATGAAAATAATGTTATTTAAAGCAGTTCCCTCGATGGTTAACATATTGTTTATTTTTATATAATTAAGTTTGTGGGCCAACCCTAATAGACACTTAATATGCACCATAATGAAATTTATGGAAAATATTAATAATATTGATATTCAATAGCTCCTAATATAGAATATATTGAACTGAAGATCATACTCTAATTACACAAGGCCGACAAAATTTGACGAAAGTCAAAAGCCAGAAAGCAGACCAAACATTTCCGAAGTATTTTGATGAGCTGAATCCGAATCCGAACTCAAAATTGCTTCAGTACGTCAGGTTTTCAAAATATCCTAACCTAAAAGTGCAAAAAACGCGTTTTTCAGGTTATGTAGCTAGACAAGAAAAATGTCTACCACAGAACTAATATGGAATTTGAAAGTTAAATTTAGCGTCTTAACCCATTAACTCTGAGGTGTTCAGATTTATACAACACATTCTCTATTGCTGATGGTACGATATTTTTTCTTCAAAATATTATCTCAGGGGTTTTCGAGGGTGTCTTTTCTATTGCCGGTGTCAGTTTTTTGTTATAACCCCCAGAAGATCCAATATGGCAGCCAAAATTTAGGGCTTTAAAAAAGATAAAGGATCCTGCACAAAATACCAACAAAAAAGCGTACAGTCGTTTGGAACCATATTTTGCACATTAATAAAACAATAAAAAATATGGAACCCGTGTCTTTTCATCTTTTCATTTCTGCGGAAGCCGTTTCCTAGGAGTAGAACCCACCCCTAACAAGCCACAAGCATGCTAACCCACCTGAATCTGGGAAAAACAAGTTTAGTCGCATATTTTTCTTAGAATAATGAAGTTCCATGCCACAATTGGGTTAACCCACCTACCTGCTAATTCACCTTAACCCAAAAATCACCCCTATCAAATCATAAGCAGGCTAACCCTAACCATCTAACCCTGGGAGCAGCGAATTTACTCGTTTACATTATGTAAATAATTGAATTCCACACTACAAGTGGGCTAACCTTGAAATGAAAATTTTCAATTTAGTGTATTAACCCATTAACGCCGAGATCGTATACCATTGTCCCTTGAAAATGTTATCTGAGGGGTTTTCGGGGGTTCCTTTTCGATTGGCTCAGTTTTTTGTGTTAACACCTGGACTTGGAATTGTCAAGCTAAGCAAGAAAGTACTTAATATTTTCCAGCCAATTAAGGCAAGACTTTAGATTGTCCAGCCAATTATGACAAGCCCTTGGAGTTCGCAGCCAATAAAGGCAAGACTTTTTATCGTCCAGCCAGTCAAGACAAGACTTTTTATCGTCCAGCCAGTCAAGACAAGACTTTGAATCGTCCAGCCAGGCAAGGCAAGACTTACGATTGCCCAGCCAGTTAAGGCAAGACTTGGGATTGTCCAGCTAAGCAAGGAAGTAATTAATATTTTCCAGCCAATTGAGGCAAGACTTTAGATTGCCCATCCAATCAAGGAAAGGCTTTGAATTGCCCAGCCAATAAAGGCAAGACTTTGTATCGCCCAGCCAGTCAAGGCAAGACTTTGAATCGCCCAGCCAGTCAAGGTAAGACTTTGAATCGTCCAGCCAGTCAAGGCAAGACTTACGATTGCCCATTCAGTTAAGGCAAGACTTGGGATTGTCCAGCTACGCAAGGAAGTACTTAATATTTTCCAGCCAATTAAGGCAAGACTTTAGATTGCCCAGCCCATCAAGGAAAGACTTTAGATTGTCCAGCCAATCAAGGAAAGAATTACGATTGCCTAGCCAGTTAAGGCAAGACTTACGATTGTATGTCCAATGAAGGTGAAACTAATTGCTTGTTTTCCTATAGAAACGTTAGCGATTCATGTCAAACGATCGTTCAAGAGACTTTCGTTTATGAGTAGTAGGTTCATTATCATTTCTTTGCAAAGAACAGCAATAGTCGGCCATCATTCTTACATTGCATCGACATTTTTCTTGTTCGGTTACATAATCTCAAAAACAGCTAAAAACGCGTTTTTTGCACTTTTAGGTTAGGATATCTTCAAAAAACCTGACGTACAGAAGCAATTTTGAGCTCGGATTCGGATTCAGCGCATCAAAATCCTTCGGAAATGTTAGGTCTGGTCTCTGGCTTTAAAATTTGTCGGCATGTGTTATTATTATATACACTCCTTATCTTTAAAAATATAATAATAATAAATTTAAATTTGTATAACATGGAAAAATGAATTTAAAAATTAAACAAATTAAATTATAAATAAATTAATAATTCTATTATTCTAAGATCTGGAGATAATAAATAAAAAATTGTCTTTATTATGATAAAATTATGATATTCTCTTAAAATTTATTTCTAAAAATAAATATTGACTAATTTGCATTAAATTTTGGAAAATGATTTGAAATTTTTTTTTAATTTTCTCTCAGAATTCATTTTGCAAACTAAGAAATAATTAAAAATTTCCTCATGAATCGTAACAATGAATTTGTATTGAATGTACATTTTCTTAAAAAAATGTTAAAATGTTTTTAAATTGTTAATTATTTTTTAATCTTTTCAAAATCATTCGAACTCTTGAGAATTCTTTCTTGAAATATTAGCGTTTTTAAATCTTCTTAAATATTCGC
>NC_046658.1:10845283-10850635 GCF_010883055.1 Belonocnema kinseyi
GCGAATATTTAAGAAGATTTAAAAACGCTAATATTTCAAGAAAGAATTCTCAAGAGTTCGAATGATTTTGAAAAGATTAAAAAATAATTAACAATTTAAAAAAATTTTAACATTTTTTAAAGAAAATGTACATTCAATACAAATTCAGTGTTACGATTCATGAGGAAATTTTAAATTATTTCTTAGTTTGGAAAATGAATTCTGCGAGAAAATTAAAAAAAAATTTCAAATAATTTTCCAAAATTTAATGCAAATTAGTCAATTTTTATTTTAAGAAATAAATTTTAAGAGAATATCAAGAATAACTTTTTAACATTTTCAAAATTTTCATAAAAAATCTAATAGATTTTAAGGCAATTTTTCAGAATTAACAAAATTTGAGCATAAACTAATATAATATTTGGGAATATTTAACATTCTTAAACGAAAAAAAATATTTTTAAACTTAAAAAGATATGCGAAACTTTATGCAATTTTTTAAATTTCTTCCAAATTTCAAAAAGATAAATTTTCCTAATATTCTGTAAAATTCTGTAAAATAAAAAAAGTCTCCGAACCTTTCTAGATTCTTTTTCCATAAATATCTTAAAGTTTCGATTGTAATAATATGTTAATTCTTATTTTAGTTACTTTCCGCTCACTTCTACCGGGCGATTTCCATTTGATCGCAGCCTACATTGTAAAAAATACGTTTTAAAATTGCACTTCAAAGTGTAAATTTCCAGATATAAAATGTCACTTTAGATACATTAAAATTATAGGTTAGAAAGCAAATTTCCACATGTTGTCTAAAATGACGTATCTAACAGGTTTAATTCTATGACTTTTCATGAATTCATACGACGTGTTGAAAATTTCTATTTTCTGACGAAAATTTCTCCACTTTATAGTGATTATAGATTCTTCTGATATATAATATAATATGTATAATATTCCACATTTGTGGAATTTTCGCGTAGGAGCTGTTTTTTCGCTCGTTTGTTCGCGTATTATGAGCGAACGTACATTTTAGTTTACAAACTTTATAGCTCACTTCCGGCGAAAGCATAAATGCGAGTGACTGATTTAAAATCATAAATTTTATGCCATACAAGCTTCCGTAGCTATAAATATATTCTTAATATGATCTTAATGATTTAATTATTTGAAGTTAGGTTGATATTTTGGAGAAATTGTCCACTTTTCATTGTTTTATTTAACGTCACATATTAAATTTCAATTTAGCTGAGAATTTTACACTTTTGTACAATTTTAGACATTTCTATACTAATTTCATGCCGCTACGTGTGAGTCCACTTTTCACATACGTTTAGCCTACTAAAATTCCACAAACTTTTTTACAGTGTACCTGTTCGTCTTACCTTCTCCACTCGACTTCTCCTCACGTCCATGACTGAGCGAGAACGTTGTGTCGAGTTTTGCCAGCGGGGGATCCCTTTGTCCTAATGAGGCATAAAATTCCAAACATAAAAATGTTATAGTTTTGCAATCAGCAAATTAAAAATATTAAATTCGGAATCTATGATTTTTTTCGATTTCAACGTATGTAACTTTCAATTAAAATATTAACATAAGAATAAGTTATGGCAGATTTTATTTTATGTTTTGACCCTGACTAGCTAGCATTATGGAATTTTCTGTAGAATAGTTGAAAATGCATCAGTTTATTTGGTGGAAAATTCGTATGTTGACAATTCAATAGAATATATGAATTTTTACCCAATGGCCTAGAAAAATATTATACTTGAAAAGATATATTTTCAACCAAAAATGGAATAGTGGAATTTTCAGATTAAAAAATTAGTTTTGAACAAATTAATTCATTTTTAAACAAAATTAAATATAATACTGGAATTTTCATATGAAAAATTTAGTTTTCAACAAAATGATTTATTTTCAACAAAGTAGTTCGATTATTAAGCTGTACAATTCATTAGTTATTTAATTTCCCATTGCGGTTGAAAATTAATTAATTAACTAGGCATTTGTTTTAATGATTTCTTAACTATAGATTGTTATCATAATAAATATAACATAATAAATTCTACCTTATCATTTTAATTTATTACTATTATATTTTTAAAGGCTAGGTGTTTATATAATAATAATTAGAGGGTGATCTTCAGACTCAATATATTTTATATTAGGATTATATCAATACAATACGAATTATTAAATGAAGGGACACGCTGCATACGGGATTAAGTGTCAAAACTCGAATTTTACAGGAGAGCTGAAAAGCTGTCTACCTTTCACCCAAATTATTTTGAAGAAAAAATGCAAAAATGTTAGGAGGTAACTGCTTAGTTTTGGAATTTAAGAGCAAAACTGACACCCCCTTCGGTTACTTCCTAAAAAAACTAAAAAAAAAAAAAAAAAAATAACAAGATCAACTTTTAAATTATTGAAATTCGGATTCTACGTTAACATTTACATTAGAAACTCACGGACTTGTTATTTACATAAGCCGCAGGTGGCGTCAAGTGCATCTTCTTTTAGTAGCAGTTAATAAGCCGGTAACTTGAAGAATTTCACCTGGATGCTAGCGGCACGTAGTGGAAACCTCAGACAACAACGCAGCGATGTAAGTGAGAGGGAATTTGATTTTTAAACTTCGCGCGCTACATACTACTGGAGCTATCATGGATGAATTTGCAGTCACTTCAGCAGAAGTTAAGGCTGTTGGAACGGAGGATCAATGATAATTCGGTTTTGAGGTTTCAAAAATGCACTCTGGACATTTTCTCGTCACCGAAAGGGATTCCACGGTTGTGGGATATGCGCTTGCTATTTGATTTTTCGAAACAAATCGAGTGACAGTTAAAAAATGAGAGTAAGGTGGTTAACCAAACAACATGAATGGAGACCAAAGAAAATGACAGCTGTTTGGCGCTGATCACTCAGCGTTACTTGATCGTACTACCAAGCATGTGTACTGTCGGTAAATTTCCACTCCACTTGGCGGGAATTTTCAATTAGAATAAAAATGCGATTTATGTTGTTAATTTTGTAATTGTTCATTGACATGTCTTACTTGGATTCGAAATAGGGAAACTGTGGAAAACGATAAAAGGATGCCGACGTGAACTCGCTAAAAATAATTGATACTAATTTTTCAATTTGAAAATATATATTTTTTTATTTATTTACATATCTTGCTGTGCTGTAACGTGCAAAACACATATGGAAATCGTGCATTACGTAGAATCGTATGAATATGGTAAGTATTGTACACTCTATTCTCGCTTTATAGAATACTAATATCAATTCCATATATTTCTTATTGAAAATAACAACATCTGCAGATTTTGCAGACATTTAAAAACTATCATCCTTTCAATTTTGAGATATAAAATAGAAATTATTGTACACAACAGATGTCGAATTTAGTAAATAATTTTTGCAGTAAAAATTTGCAACAAATAAGTAAATAACTACAATTCCGGCGCTTAATTTTTACAAACAAATATTCATTATTTTTAGATATCGATATAGTGCCCTCGGAGAGATTCAGTCTAGAAAATTAATTGAATTATTATTACTATTATTATTATTATTATTGAGTTAGTTGAATTATATAATTTAATTAACTAATCATTCTACAAAGCAGACATCGAATTTAGTTCAATGTTTTTCAGGTAAAATTTGCAAACTATTTTCTGCGTACTGATTCGCAAAGATTCATTATTCTTAGATATCGACATAGTTCCCTCGGAGAGATTCGATGTAAAAAATTAATTGAATTATTATTACCATTATTATTTAAATAATTTAATTAGTTTAATTAATATAATTAATTCAATTTAATAATTTAATTCATTGATTACTCTACACAACAGATATCGAATTTAGCAAAAAATTTTTTCAGGAAAAATTTGCAAACTATTTTCTACGTCCTGATTCGCAAAGATTCATGTATGCGATTGATATTACTGTTCTATAAAGCAAGAATAGGTTGTACAATACTTGCCTCATTTATAGGATTCTACGTAATGCGCCATTTCCATATGTGTTTTGCACGTTACAATACAACAAGATATGTAAATAAATAAAAAAATAATATATTTGTTAAATTGAAAAATTATTATCAATTATTATCAGTGAGTTCACGGCGGTATCCTTTCATCATTTTCCACAGTTTTCCTATTTTGAAGCCAAGTAAGACATGTCAATAAACAATTACAATATCAAAACCACAAATATACCGACAGTACACATACTTGGAAGTACGATCAAGTAACGCCAAGCGATCAGCGAAAAAAAGTGTCAGTTGCTTTTACTCTCATTCATGTAGTTTGGTTAATCCCTTTACTCTGATTTTTTAGTTGTCACTCAATTTGTTTCGAAAAAGCAGACAGCAACTATTTCTTTCCAAGATTTCATCATTTTCGACGGACATACCTCAGAAAATCAGAGCCGACACGTGCACTGAAAATCAATGACACCGCGGTGACACAACACTATGAAGCATGGCACTTACGCCAGTAAGCACGTGGCACTTACGCCCGTATACACTGACTTTTTTCCCTAGAACTACTTTCGGGTTAATTTCGACCAAAATCTTCTGTAGAGACACGAGTTAGGGGGAACCAAGTAGTTTCAGCCAATAAACCGATTTTCGAAAATTTGACACTTACGCCCGTATGCAGTGTGGGCCTTCAAATAATAAAAATTAATCACAATTTGTATTTTTTATTAAAAGATAATTAATAATTGATATTATTACTTTGCGTGCAATTTTTCCTGAAAATAGATATATTAATATATCATTAGCATAGACTAAACCAAGCCACTATTGCTCATTAGGGCTAGGATATAGCTGTCTGCTATTACCATTAATCATTACTTTGTTGAAAACCAATTTTTTAATCTGAAAATTCTACTATTCTATTTAGTTTGGTTTAAAAATGAATTATTTTGTTGAATACTAATTTCTTAATCTGAAAATTCTACTACTCTTAGGTAAAAATGTGTTTCAA
This sequence comes from Belonocnema kinseyi, assembly GCF_010883055.1. NCBI lineage: Eukaryota > Metazoa > Arthropoda > Insecta > Hymenoptera > Cynipidae > Belonocnema > Belonocnema kinseyi. The sequence continues at coordinate 10,850,263 of NC_046658.1, forward strand.
ATTAATATTATATATTTATCGTATCGATATTCAGGAAAAGTTACACGAAAAGTAACAATATCAACTATTATTAAACTTTTAATAAAAAATAAAACTTGTAATTGATTTGTATTCTTTAATAATTCTTATTCTAAATCTTACGTTATACATATATATATATATAATTAAAAATTTGTCATAAGGACAACCGCAGGATTTCGCCGGGAGCGGATGCTAATCTGAAAAATTGCACCCGCTTTCAGCGAAATCGCGGTAAAATTTCAGCTATAACCACGTTTCACAACCGTGAGATAGGTGGTTACAGTCTGTAAAGGAATCAATACGACGATCCAGCAAAAGCCTCGTGCACCCTAAGAAAACGGAGTGACCCAAG
>NC_046658.1:10850735-10860108 GCF_010883055.1 Belonocnema kinseyi
TCGTTGCAGATACTTTGTTCCTCGCCGACAGTTCGGAAGACCAAATCTGTCGGATGAGACGTTTGTATCTGCTTCGGAGAGTATCCTTTATAGATGTCACTTGTACTTTCGATCTGCAGGTTTGCCGCAAAAGTACCCGTCGGAATGACGAAGGGCTAGGGGTAGTGGCAATAATGTGAGGCAAAGAGGAGTGGGATCATGGTATCGCCCTGAGAGACAGCTCTCTGAAAGGTGACCTTGTTAGTTGTCACACGATTTTTTCCAGATGAGATAGTAAATCAGGTTTTCCATAGCGGCATCAATCTCTCTATGCAACTCATGATTTGTGGATGAACCTTTAGGCTTTCCAAAAGAGAGGTGCAATTGCCCGAAAAATCCTATCATTTAGGATAGCTGTGAATATATATATACACTACCGGTGAAAGGTTTGGGTTCACCTTTTTTTTTGACAATTGATTAAGTTCTCTTAATTGTAATTATGTCAAAATTATAATTTTGGCTCCTTTAAGGTTTATATTTTCTCAAAATTCTGTATAAAATGAACCCAGAAGGGTGCCTATTTGTCTATTTTTCGAGTAAATATTGCAAAAATGGTGTAAATTTCAATGTTTTCTTAAATTTGTAATAACTTCTGTGATAACTAATACTTTTTAATTTACCTAGGCTCACTTTAAAGATATTTTCCACATTGTCACAAGAGCGTTATGACCGTAAATCTAAAAAAAAATGTATGACAGAGTAAGAACTTGAAGTTGTTTTATACTAATAATATGTTTCGATACTGTTGAAAAATAGCTTTAAAATGAGCCTAGTTAAATTAAAAAATAATAATTATTACGGAAGTTATTACAAATTTAAGAAAACATTGAAATTTACACCATTTTTGCAATATCTACTCGAAAAATTGATAAACAGGCTTCATGCTGGGTTCATTTTATACAGAATTTGGAGAGAATTAAAACTATTAAGGAGCCAAAATTTTAGCTTTGACACAATTAAAATTAAGAGAACTTAATCAATTGTCAAAAAAGAGGTTAACCCAAACTTTTGACCATTAGTGTATATATAATGAAATTCATGTCAAATATTAATAATATCCATATTAAATAACTCTTAATAGATAGATAAGCGTTTATTTTTCGGCCTGCTCGCTTTTCCTCCAACCAATGTTCCAATCTTGCATCCCCCTTCCCGCACAATTCGAACATTCTCTTTTCTCTAGAAAGCCAGACCCTATTATAATTCTCCATGCAACCGCACCTCATTCTCGCTATAAGTTCCTGACTTCCTTGCTCCCCTTTCTTACACAAATATTGCGCTCTCTCTCTCTTGGCATAATCCACACATAGTTATAAAATACCTTTCCACTTCCATCTTTGCATCACTGCGTCTATTCGCCTTCTCCCACCAACACTCCCTAACCAATTTACTTCCCCCCTCTTCCAAAAATTTCTCCACATTTGACCTTCTCACTCTCTCTTTTATATGACCATCCACTCCTCCATTTCTTCGAAATAGGAAGCCCAGGCACACAAACTCTTTCACCTCTGTACCGCTTTTCCCTTCCACTTCCACTCCCCTCCCCCATCTCTCCCACCTCCTTTCCTGAACACCATAACCTTCGAATTGTCCGCATTCAACTCTAACCTATTCTTGTCCAAGTAACATCTCAACCTCTTCATCATCTCCTTTAAAGCCTCTTCGCTCCTTGTCAATAGAACTATGTCATCTGCATATGCGAGTGACCATATCCTGTCTCCTCCTACCCTAACTCCTCCTACCACTCCGGCAACTAGCTTACTTTCCATATCCGCGATCAAAATTGCAAAAAGCGTTGGATTAAGCGGGCAACCTTGCCTCAACCCCCTACCCATGCAGAATCCCTCAGAGATTCCCTCCCCTCCTCTCGCCCTATCTTTCGTCTCCTCATATACCTCCCTTACCGTCTCGATCAGGCCCCTCTTCACTCACCTCTCCTCCATTGCATCCCACAATCTCCCCCTATCCACTGATGAGAACGTGCTCTTTAGATCTACAAAAAACGCGTACACTTTGGCACCTTTTTTGGATAATTCTCCATCCACCACGTGTCGCAAGACGTAAATATTGTCAATAGTGCGCCTTCTCTCTCTAAAGCCCGTCTGCGTCTCCGGCGATATTCCTTTCCCCTCAACATCCTTTCGCAGCCTAACTGCTAACACCATCGCGTATATTTTGTACTCAGGATTCATGAGCGTAATTACTCTATAATTTTCCTGCTTCTCCCTATCCCCTTTCTTATACAGTGGTACGATCAACCACTCTCTCCACCCTCTTGGGAATCCCTCCCCCTCCATACTTTATTCACTACCCCCTTCAGCCTCTGTCATACCTCTTGTGTGTCAAACAGCCACGCTTCGTTCTCTACCCCGTCAATCCCTGCTGCCTCCGATTTTTTCGACTTCCCTATCTGCTTCTCAATCTCCTCGTCGTTCAGCTCCTCTTCATCTACTTCTCTGTTTTTTCCAATCCCCTCATCTCTCTTTCGAGTACCTGATCCCTGAAAAGAATTTCTAAAAAATTTTCTTCATTCGTCGCTCCCTATCTTCTCACTTATCCCCACCCTACGTTTCCTAAACCTATTAATTATCTTCCACACGTCCCCTTCTGTCTTAACACTTCTCAACTCCTCTTCCAGCTCTTTTTCTTTTTCCTGCTCTTTCTTCTTACACGTTACTTCCTTCCACTGCCCGTACTCCTTTTTCACCTTTCTGTTCATCATTTTACATTCCCTATCCCACCACAGCTTTACCATTCCTTTCTTCTTTTTCTTAAATACCTTATTCTGCACACAACCTTTCACTTTCTCCTGTCGACCCTCCCATATCTCGCCCACGAACTCACCCTCAAAGCTTACTTTGCCCAACTGTTCCTGATACTTCTCTATCGCCTCTGTCGTCATGACACCCTCTACCCTCACGACCCTTCTTCCCCACCCTGCCTTTCGCCAGCCTCCACCTGTATTCACAAACTCAATGGCTGATGGTCTAATTCCACCCTTCGTACCACTGCGAATTTCTCTATCTCCTCAAACCTTGCATATTCATAATTCCGTAGTCTATCAGCGATACACCCCTCGTACTCACATGCGTGTATTCTCCCTCTTAGTCACCTTTTACTATACAATTTGCCACCGCCCACCCTCTATCCTCCGTGCATTCTCTTAGAATCTCCCCCTCTTTATTTATTATTTTATTCTTCGATTTTCTTTCAAAGCTCTCTCCTCTCTGGTACAGGCCCCCTTGCCGCCCAATTCTCGCATTAAAGTCTCCCCCCTATTACCACCATACCCTGATATCTCTCTCCTAGTAAGTTTTCTACCCTTTCTCTAATCCATTCCAATCCATCCTTATTGTACACAGTCACAAACTTATACATCACCCCTCCTATCTTTACAGCCCTCATAAGCACGCCCTCCTCCTCTACCTCTCCATGAACTTCTTCTTCTTATCCATCCCTAACACCTGTTATAATTCCCCAACTAGCCCTTCCTTTTTACTTTGATCACCTCCTGTAGCCTCCACCTATACACCCTTGGCAACCTTCGCTCCACTCTATCCCATTCCTTTCTCTCTACCCACGTATCTACCAGTCTAATCACATCAAATTCCTGAATATACCTCCAGAAATCCTCATTTTTCTTCTTTACCCCTGCTACGTTCCAGTACAACACCTTTAACATTCCTGCACCCTGCTTTACTCCCACCCCCCTACTTCCCCAGAGATAAATTCTCATGTACTTCCTTTAATACCTCCTTCTCCTCGTCCCATATCCACATTTTCTCGTCTATTTTTATTTTCCGATACCCTATCTTCGCCGCTCTGCCTTCGCTCCTTTCCTTCCTAGCCCTGTCATTTCGCATTCTCTGAATATCCCTTTCCTTCCTCGTCAAATCTTGATCGATAAAAACCTTACCGCCTTTTATGCTATTTTTGTTACGCATTACCTCCAATTTGTCTTACCAGATCCCCAATTTCACCACCGACACTTCATTCTCCTTTCTCCCTCCATCCTAACTATTCCGACCTTGCCTTTAACCCACCCTATGCTCTGTAGCAGCGCGTCCACCCCCTCACTTTCTTCCCCGCTCTTAAGTTTCAATCCCTTTTATCACTATATTATTTCTCCTATCTGCCTTCTCTCTTTTCTCCATCCTCAACTTCATTGCCCTTATCCTTTCCCTATCCGCTCCTTCTCCTTTTCACTCCTACGCTCTCCTACTTTCTCTTCCATCACGCTCTCCACTTTCTCCTACATAACCTGCTTCTCACCCTCCCCCCTGTCCACTGCTTCCATTCCCGATATGTCCTCTACCTTCTCCAGGTTTTTTTCCGCCGTTTCCTTCCACATCCTAATATCTTCTTCCATCTTCTTTATTTTATCCGCTTTTTCCTTCCTTACCGACAACAACTCCCTCTGCAATCCTTCTACTTTTCCACTCAGCTCTTTTACTTCCTTTCGCCATCTCTCATTCTCTTACCCTCAGGTCCTCCTTCATACTTTCCATCTGCTCCATAGCCCCACTTACGTCCTCCCTTAACACTCTGATCTCGCCTATCAGCACCACGATAGCCTCCTTCTCCTTTTGCCCCTCCATTGGGAAGAGGGGGGGGGGCGTAACCAATATGCAAGTCCCAAATAACTCCTAATATAGAATTTAGCCATGGTAAATTTACTCTGGTTCAAAAACCAATGATTTTTTCAAAAAACTAATTTTTCAATCTGAAAATTCCACTATTCCATTTTTCCTTTAGAATATAACTTTTTAAGTTTAATATTCTTCTAGACAATTGGGTAAAAATTAATATATTCTGTTAAATTGTAAATAAATGAATTTTGTACACTGTTAGAAAAATCTGTACGAGGTTTAATGTATATGGGTATGAAGCAAATATGCACTGGCGGTACTGAAATGTAAAATACATTGGTGTAGTGAATTTAATATACATATGTATTAAATTTTTGATTTTTGAAAAATGGAATTATTTTGAGGATGAGTGTTTTGGTGTTAAAAAGTAAAAATAAGTTTGTCTGGCAGCTCCTGAGTGGTGCCATAGTTAATTGGGAAACTGTGAAACATGTAAAAAATTCGAGTGAAATAACGTCATTTTAGTACTATTCAAACCCATAGAGGATGATTGTTTTAGTGCTAAAAACTAACAACAAGTTCGTCTGGCAGCTCCAGAGTGGTGCCAAAGTTAACTGGAAAACTGTCAAACATGTCAAAAATTCGAATGAAAAAACGTCACTTTAGTACTCTTCAAACCCATTAAGGATGATTTTCTTGGTGGCAAACAACCAACAAAGAATTTAACTGGCAGCTCCTGAGTGATGCCAAAGTTAACTGGGAAAATGTAAAACATGTAAAAAATTCGAGTGAAAAAACGTCATTTTAGTACTCTTCAAACCCATTGAGGATGACCGTTTTGGTGCAAACAACTAACAAAGAATTTGACTGGCAGCTCCTGAGTGGTTCCAAGGTTAAGTGGGAAACTGTCAAACATGTCAAAAATTCGAGTAAAAAAAAGGTCATTTTAATCCTCTTCAAACCCATTAAGGATGATTGTATTAGTGGTAAAAACTAACAATAAGTTTGTCTGGCAGCTCCAGAGTGGTGCCAAAGTCAACTGGGAAACTCTCAAACACGTCAAAAATTTGAGTGAAAAAACGTAATTTCGGTACTCTTCAAACCCATTAAGGATGACTGTTTTGGTGCAAGCAACCGACAAAGAATTTGACTGGCAGCTCCTGAGTGGTGCCAAAGTTAACTGTGAAACTGTAGAGCATGTAAAAAATTCGAGTGAAAGAACGTTATTTTAGTACTCTTCAAACCCATTAATGATGATTGTTTTCGCGCAAACACCTAACAAAAAATTTGACCGACAGCTGCTGAGTGGTGCCAAAGTTAACTGGCAAACTGTCCAACATGTCGAAAATTCGAGTGAAAAAATGTCATTCCAGTACTCTTCAAACCCACTGAGGATGATTGTTTTGGTGCAAACAACTAACAAAAAGTTAGAGTGGCAGCAACCGAGTGGTGCTAAACTTAACTGGGAAACTGTGAAACGTTTTAAATATTGGTGTGAAAGAACGTCATTCTAGTACTCTTCAAACCCATTGAGTATGATTGTTTTGGTGCTAAAAACTAACGATAAGTTGGTCTGGCAGCTCCCGAGTAGTGCAAAAATTAACTGAGAATCTGTCAAATATGTCAAAAATTCGAGTGAAAAAACGTCATTTTAGTACTCTTAAAACACATTGAGTATGACTGTTTTGGTGCTAAAAACTAACAATAAGTTTGTCTGGCAGCTCCTGAGTAGGGCGCAAGTTAACTGGGAAACTGTAAAACATGTCAAAAATTCGAGTGAAAAAACGTCATTTTAGTACTCTCCAATGCCACTAGGGATGATTGTCCTGGTGCAAACAGCGAACAGAGAATTTGACTGGCAGCTGCTAAGTGGTGCCATAGTTAACTGGCAAAATGTCAAACATGTCAAAACTTCGTGTGGAGAAACGTCATTTTATTACTCTTCAAACCAAAAGAGGATGATTGTTTTAGTCCTAAAAATAACAATAACTTCGACTGGCAGCTCCAGAGTGGTGCCAAAGTTAACTGGAAAACTGTCAAACATGTCAAAAATTCTAGTGAAAAAACGTTGTTTTAGTACTCTTCAAACCCATTAAGGATGATAGTGTTGGTGCCAACAACCAACAAAGAATTTGTCTGGCAGCTCCTTAGTGGTGCCAAAATTAACTGGGAATCTGTTAAGTATGTCAAAAATTCGAGTGAAAAAACGTCATTTTAGTACTCATTAAACCCATAGAGGATCATTGTTTTAGGGCTAAAAACTAACAATAAGTTTGACTGGCAGCTCCTGAATGGTGCCAAAGTTAACTGGGAAACTGTCAAGCATGCAAAAATCCGAGTGAAAAAACGTCATTTTTGTACTGTTCAAACCCATTAAGGATGATTGTTTTGGTGCGAACAACCAACTAAGAATTTGTCTGGCATCTCCTGAGCGGTGCCAAAGTTAAGTGGAAAACTGTCCAACATGTGAAAAATTCGAGTGAAAAAACGTCATTTTAGTACACTTCAAACCCACTGAGAATGATTGTTTTGGGGTTAAAAACTAAAAATAAGTTTGTCTGGCAGCTCCTCAGTGGTGCTAATGTTAACACGGAAATTGTCAAACATGTCAAAAATTCCAGTGAAAAAACGTCATTTCAGAACTCTTCAAACCCATTGAGGATGATTGTTTCGGTGCTAAAAACTAACAATAAGTTTACTGGCAGCTCCTGAGTGGTGCCAAAGTTAACTGGGATACTGTCAAACATGTCAAAAATTCGAGTAAAAAAATTTTATTTTAGTACTCTTCAAACACATTTAGAATGATTGTTTTGGTGCAAACACCTAACAGAGAATTTAACCATTAGTTCCCATGTGGTGCCATAGTTAACTGGAAAACTGCCAAACATGTGAAAAATTCGAGTGAAAAAATGTTATTTTAGTACTCTTTAAACCCATTCAGGATGATTGCTTTGGTGCTAAACACTAAAAATAAGTTTGTCTGGCAACTCGAGAGTGATGTTAATGTTAACTGGAAAACTGTCAAACATGTCAAAAATGCGAGGGAAAAAACGTCCTTTTAGTACTCTTCAAACCCATTAGGGATTATTGTTTTGGTGCAAACTACCATCAAATAATCTGACTGGCAGCTCGTCAATGGTGCCAAAGTTAGCAGGGAAACTGTAAAGCATGTAAAAAATTCGAGTGAAAAAACGTAATTTTGGTACTCTTTAAAACCATTAAGGATGATTGTTTTGGTGCAAACAATCAACAAAGAATTTGACTGACTGCTCCTGAGCGGTGCCAAAGTTGAGTGGAAAAATGACCAACATGACAAAAATTCGAGTGAAAAAACGTCATTTTAGTCCTCTTCAAACCCATTGAGGATGATGGTTTTGGTGCTAAAAACTAACGATAAGTTTGTCTGGCAACTCCAAAGTGGTGCCAAAGTTAACTGGGAAACTGTCGAACATGTAGAAAATTCGAGTGAAAAAACTTCATTTTAGTACTCTTCAAACCTATTAAGGATGATCGTTTTGGTGCAAACAATCAGCAAAGAATTTGACTGGCAGCTTCTGAGTGGTGCTAAAGTTAACTGGGAAACTGTCAAGCATGTAAAAAATTCGAGTGAAAAAACGCCATTTTAGTACTCTTTAAACCCATTAAGGATGATTGTTTTGGTGCAAACATCCAACAAAAAAATTGACTAGCAGCTCCTAAGTGGTGCCACAGTTAAGTGGAAAACTGTACAACATGTCAAAAATTCGAGTGAAAAAGCGTCATTTTAGTACTCTTCAAACCCATTGAGGATGATTAATTTGGTGTTAAAAACTAACAATAAGTTTTTCTGGCAGCTCCAGAGTGGTGGCAAATTTAACTGGGAAACTGTCAAACATGTCAAAAATTCGAGTGAAAAAACGTCATATTAGTACTCTTCAAACCCACTAAGGATGATTGTTTTTGTGCAAGCAACCAACAAAGAATTTGACTGGCAGCTCCTGAGCGGTGCCAAAGTTAAGTGGAAAACTGTCCATCGTGTCAAAAATTCGAGTGAAAAACGTCATTTCAGTACTCCTCAAATCCATTGAGGATGATTGTTTTGGTGCAAACCACCAACAAGGAATTTGACTGTCAGCTCCTGCTCGGTGCCAAAGTTAAGTGGAATACTGTCCAACATGTCAAAAATTCGAGTGAAAAAACGTCATTTTAGTACTCTTAAAAACCCATTAAGGTTAATCAATTTGATGGTAAAAACTAACAATAAGGTTGTGTGGCAGCTTCAGAGGGGTGCCAAACCCATTGAGAAAGATTGTTTTGGTGCTAAAAACTAAAAATAAGTTTGTCTTGCGGCCCCGCAGTTGTGCTAATGTTAACTGGGAAACTGTCAAACATGTCAAAAATTCGAGTGAAAGAACGTCATTTCAGTACTCTTCAAAATCAATGAAGATAATTGTTTTGCTTCTAAAAACTAACAAAAAGTTTGCCTGGAAGCTCCTAGGTGGTGCTAAACTTAACTGAGAAACTATCAAGTATGTCAAAAATTCGAGTGAAGAAACGTCATTTTAGTACTCTTCAAACACATTGAGGATGATTGTTTTGGTGCTAGAAACTAACAATAAGTTTGTATGGCAGCTCCAGAGTGGTGCTAAGGTTAAATTGAAAACTGTCAAACATGTCAAAAATTCGAGTGAAAAAACGTCATTTCTGTACTCTTCAAACCCATTAAGGATGATTGTTTTGGTACTAAAAACTAACAATATGTTTGT
>NC_046658.1:10860208-10862430 GCF_010883055.1 Belonocnema kinseyi
TTGTCCCGCAGCTCCAGAGTTGTGCCAAAGTTAACTGGGAATCAGTAAAACATGTCAAAAATTCGAGTGAAAGAACATGATTTTAGTACTCTTCAACACATTCAGAATGATTTTTTTGAGGAAAGAGCTAACAGAGAATTTAACCATTAGGTGCCGTGTGGCCATTGAGTATGAATGTTTTGGTGCTAAAAACTAACAATAAGTTTGTCCGGCAGCTCCAGAGTGGTGCCAAAGTTTACTGGGATACTGTCAAACATTTCAAAAATTTGAGTTACAAAACCTTATTTTAGTACTCTTCAAACCCATTGATGATGATTGTTTTGGATCTAAAAACTAAAAATAAGTATGTCTGGCAGCTCCTGAGTTGTGCTAAAGTTAACTGCGAAACTGTCAGACTTGTCAAAAATTCGAGTTACAAAACCTTATTTTAGTACTCTTCAAACCCATTGATGATGATTGTTTTGGTACAAGAAACTTAAAATAAGTTTGTCTGGTCACTTCTGACTGGTGCTAAAGTTAACTGGAAAACTGTCAAACATGTCAAAAATTCGAGTGAAACAACGTCATTTTAGTACTCTTCAAACCCAAATAGTATGAATGTTTTGGTGCTAAATACTAACAATAATTTTGTCTGGCAGCTCCAGAGTGGTGTCAAAGTTAACTGGGAAACTGCCAAACATGTCGAAAATTCGAGTGAAAGAACGTCGTTTTAGTACTCTTCAAACCCACTAGGGTGATTGTTTTGGTGCAAATAGTCAACAAATAATTTGACTGGCAGCTCCTGATTGGTGCCAAAGTTAACTATGAAACTGTCAAGCATGTAAAAAATGCGAGTGAAAACGCGTCATTTTAGTACTCTTCAAACCCATTAAGGATGATAGTCATGGTGCAAACAAGCAACAAAGAATTTGACATGCAGCTCCTGAGCGGTGCCAAAGTTAAGTTGGAAACTATCAAAAATTTCAAAAATTCGAGTGAAGAAACGTCATTTTAGTACTCTTCAAACCTATTGAGGATCATTGCTTTGATGCTAAAAACTAAAAATAAGATTTTCCGGCAGCTCCTGAGTGATGCTAAAGTTAACTGGGAAACTGTCAAAAATTTCAAAAATTCGAGTGAAGAAACGTCATTTTAGTACTCTTCAAACACATTGAGGATGATTGTTTTGTTGCTAGAAACTAACAATAAGTTTATCTTGCAGCTCCAGAGTGGTGCCAAAGTTAACTAGGAAACTGTCAAACATGTAAAAATTCGACTGACAATACGTTATTTTAGTTCCCTTCAAACCCATTGAGGATGATTGTTTTGGTGCTAAAAACTAACAATAAGTTTGTCTGGCAGCTCCAGAGTGGTGCTAGAGTTAACTGGGATACTGCCAAACATGTCAAAAATTCGAGAGAGAAAATGTCATTTTAGTCCTCTTCAAACCCATTAAGGATGATTGTTTTGGTGTTAAAAACTAACAAAAAGTTTGTCTGGCAGCTGCCGAGTGGTGCCAAAGTTAACTGGGATACTGTCAAACATTTTAAAAATTCGAGTGACAAAACGTTATTTTAGTACTCTTCAAACCCACTGAGGATAATTTGTTTGGTGCTAAAAACTAAAAATAAGTTCGTCTGGCCACTCCTGAGCGGTGCCAAAGTAAAGTGGGAAACTGTCAAACATGTCAAAAATTCGAGTGAAAAAGCGTCATTTTAGTACTCTTCAAACCCATTGATGATGATTGTTTTGGTGCTAGAAACTTAAAATAAGTTTGTCTGGTCTCTTCTGACTGGTGCTAAAGTTAACTGGGAAACTGTCAAACATGTCAAAAATTCGAGTGAAACAACGTCATTTCAGTACTCTTCAAACCCATTGAGGATTATTGTTTTGGAGCTAAAAATTAACAATAAGTTTGTCTGGCAGCTCCTCAGTGGCGCTAAAGTTAACTGGGAAACTGCCAAATATGTCAAAAATTCGTGTGAAGAAACGTCATTTTAGTACTCTTCAAACTCAATAAGGATGTTTGTTTTGGTGTTGATAACCAACAACGAATTTGACTGGCAGCTCCTGAGTGGTGTCAAAGCTAACTGGGAAACTGTCAAGCATGTAAAAAATTCGAGTGAAAAAACGCCATTTTGGTACTCTTCAAACCCATTAAGGATGATTGTTTTGGTGCAAAAAACTAACAATAAGTTTGTCCGGCAGTTCCAGAGTGCTTCCAAAGTTAACTGGGATACTGT
>NC_046658.1:10862530-10866160 GCF_010883055.1 Belonocnema kinseyi
GTTTGAGAGCTTCCCTGTTAACTTTGGTACCACACTGGAGCTGCCAGACAAACTGATTGTTAGTTTTTAGCACCAAAATTATCATCCTCAATGGGTTTGAAGAGTAGTAAAATGACGTTTTTTCACTCGAATTTTTGACACATTTGATAGTTTCCCAGTTATCTTTGGCACCACTAAGGAGCTGCCAGACAAACTTGTTATTAGTTTTTAGCACCAAAACAGTAATCCTCAATGGGTTTGAAGAGTACTGAAATGACATATCTTCACTCGAATTTTTGACAAGTCTGACAGTTTCGCGGTTAGCTTTAGCACCACTAAGGAGCTGCCGGACAAACTTATTGTTAGTTTTAAGCACCAAAACAATCATCCTTAATGGATTTGAAGAGTACTGAAATGACGTTTTTTCACTCGAATTTTTGACATGTTTGACAGTTTTCCAATTAACTTTAGCACCACTCTGGAGCTGCCAGTCAAATTCTTTGTTGGTTGTTTGCACCAAAACAATCATCCTTAATGGGTTTGAAGAGTACTAAAATCATGCTCTCTCACTCGAATTTTTGACAAGTTTGACAGTTTCCCTGTCAACTTTGGCACCAATCTGGAGCTGCCAGACAAACTGATTGTTAGTTTTTAGCACCAAAACAATCATCCTCAATGGGTTTGAAGAGTAGTAAAATGACTTTTTTTCACTCGAATTTTTGACATATTTGATAGTTTCCCAGTTAACTTCGGCACCACTAAGGAGCTGCCAGACAGATTTGTTGTTAGTTTTTAGCACCAAAACAGTAATCCTCAATGGGTTTGAAGAGTACTAAAATAACATTTTGTCACTCGAATTTTTGAAATGTTTGACAGTATCCCAGTTAACTTTGGCGCCACTCTGGAGCTGCCGGACAAACTTGTTAGCTTTTAGGACCAAAACGATCATCCTTAATGGGTTTGACGAGTACCAAAATTACGTTTTTTCACTCGAATTTTTACATGTTTGGCAGTTCTCCAGTTCACTTTGGAAACACTCTGGAGCTGCCGGACAAACTTATTGTTAGTTTTAAGCACCAAAACAATCATCCTTAATGGGTTTGAAGAGTACTAAAATGACGTTTTTTCACTCGAATTTTTGACATGTTTGACAGTTTTCCAATTAACTTTAGCACCACTCTGGAGCTGCCAATCAAATTATTTGTTGGTTGTTCGCACCAAAACAATCATCCTTAATGGGTTTGAAGAGTACTAAAATCATGTTCTCTCACTCGAATTTTTGACATTTTTGACTGTTTCCCAGTTAACTTGTGCACCACTTGTGAGCTGCCAGACAAAATTATTGTTAGTTTCTAGCACCAAAACAATCATCCTCAATGTGTTTGAAGTGTACTAAAATGACATTACTGCACTCAAATTTTTGACATGTTTGACAGATTCCCAGCTAACTTTAGCAACACTCAGGAGCTGCCAGTCAAATTATTTATTGGCTGTTTGCACCAAAGCAATCACCCTAATGGGTTTGAAGAGTACTAAAATGACGTTCCTTCACTCGAATTTTTGACATGTTTGGCAGTTTCACAGTTAACTTCGTCAGCACTCTGGAGCTGCCAGACAAACTTATTTTTCGTTTTTACCACAAAAAAATAATCCTCAATGGGTTTATTGAGTAGCAAAATGACGTTTTTTCACTCGAAGTTTTGACATATTTGATGGTTTCCCATTTAACTTTGGCACCACTAAGGAGCTGAAAGACAAACTTATTGCTAGTTTTTAGCATCAAAACAATCGTCCTCAATGGGTTTGAAGAATACTAAAATGACGTTTTTTCACTCGAATTTTTGACATGTTTGAAAGTTTCCCACTTAACTTTGGCACCACTCTGGAGCTGCCAGACAAACTTATTGTTAGTTTCTAGCACCAAAACAATCATCCTCAATTGGTTTGCTGAGTACTAAAATGAGGGTATTCTCTCGAATTTTTGGCATATTTGACAGTTTCCCAGTTAAATTTAGCACCACAGATGAGCTGCCAGACAAACTTACTTTTAGTGTTTAGCATCAAAACAATCATCCTCAATTGATTTGTACTGTACTAAAATGACGCCTTTTCCCTCGAATTTTTGACATGCTGGAGAGTTTCCCACTTAACTTTGGCACCGCTCTGTAGCTGCCAGTCAAATTCTTTGTTGGTCGTTTGCACCAAAACAATCATCCTTAGTGGGCTTGAAGAGTACTAAAATGACGTTTTTTCACTCGAATTTGTTACATGCTTGACAGTTTCCCTGTTAACATTAGCACCACTCTGGTGCTGCCAGACTAACTGATTGTTAGTTTTTAGCACCAAAACAAACATCCTCAATGGGTTTGAAGAGTATTAAAATGACGTTTTTTCACGCGCATTTTTGAAATGTTTCACAGTTCCCAGTTTACTTAGGCACCACTCTGGAGCTGCCACACAAACTGCTTGTTAGTTTTTAGCACCGAAACAATCATACTCAATAGGTTTGAAGAGTAATACAATGTCGTTCTTTCACTCGAATTTTTAACATATTTGTCCGTTTCCCAGTTAAATTTAGCACCAATTAGGAGCTGCCAGTCAAATTCTTTTTTGGTTGTTTGCACCAAAACAATCATCCTTAATGCGTTTGATATGTACTAAAATGACGTTTTGTCACTCGAATTTTTGACATGCTTGACAGTTTCCCTGTTAACTTTAGCACCACTCTGGAGCTGCCAGACAAACTGATTGTTAGCTTTTAGCACCAAAACAATCATGCTCAATGGGTTTGAAGAGTAGTAAAATGACGTTTTTTCACTCGAATTTTCGACATATTTGATAGTTTCCCTGTTAACTTTGGCACCACTAAGGAGCTGCCAGACAAACTTATTGTTAGTTTTTAGCACCAAAACAGTCCTCCTCAATGGGTTTCAGAGTACGGAAATGACGTTTTTTCACTCGAATTTTTGACAAGTTTGACAGTTTCCCAGTTAAATTTAGCACCACCCAGGAGCTGCCAGACAAACTTATTTTTAGTTTTTAGCACCAAAATATTCATCCTCAATGGGTTTGAAGAGTACTAAAATCACGATTCTTCACTCGAATATTTGACATATTTGACAGTTTCCCAGTTAACTTTAGCATCACTCAGGAGCTGCCGGACTTATTTTTAGTTTTTTGCACCAAAACAATCATCCTTAATGGGTTTGAAGAGTACTAAAATCATGTTCTCTCACTCGAATTTTTGACATGTTTGACAGCTTCCCTGTCAACTTTGGCACCACTCTGGAGCTGCCAGACAAACGGATTGTTAGTTTTTAGCACTAAAACAATTATTCTCAATGGGTTTGAAGAGTAGTAAAATGACTTTTTTTCACTCGAATTTTTGACATATTTGATAGTTTCCCTGTTAACTTTGGCACCACTAAGGAGCTGCCAGACAAACTTATTGTTAGTTTTTAGCACCAAAACAATCATCCTTAATGGGTTTGAAGAGTACTGAAATGACGTTTTTTCACTCGAATTTTTGACATATTTGATAGTTTCCCAGTTAACTTTGGCACCACTAAGGCGCTGACAGAAAAACATGTTGTTAGTTTTTAGCACCAAAACAGTAATCCTCAATGGGTTTGAAGAGTACTGAAATGTGGT
>NC_046658.1:10866260-10868572 GCF_010883055.1 Belonocnema kinseyi
TGCTAAAAACTAAAAATAAGTTTGTCTGGCAGCTCCTGAGTGGTGCTAAAGTTAACTGCGAAACTGTCAAACTTGTCAAAAATTCGAGTGAAGAAATGTCATTTCAGTACTCTTCAAACCAATTGAGGATTACTGTTTTGGTGCTAAAAACTAACGACAAGCTTGTCTGGCAGCTCCTTAGGGGTGCCAAAGTTAACTGGGAAACTATCAAATAAGTCAAAAATTCGAGTGAAAAAACGTCACTTTACTACTCTTCAAACCCATTGAGGATGATTGTTTTGGTGCTAAAAACTAACAATCAGTTTGTCTGGCTGCTCCAGTGTGGTGCCAAAGTTGACAGGGAAGCTGTCAATCATGTCAAAAATTCGAGTGACGAAACGTCATTTTAGTACTCTCCAAACCCATTAAGGATGATTGTTTTGCTGCAAAAAACCCACAAAGAATCTGACTGTCAGCTCCTGAGTGGTGCCAAAGTTAACTGGGAAACTGTCAAACATGTCAAAAATTCGAGTGAAAAACGTCATTTCAGTACTCTTCAAACCCATTGAGGATTACTGTTTTGGTGCTAAAAACTAAGAACAAGTTTGTCTGGCAGCTCCTTAGTGGTGCCAAAGTTAACTGGGAAACTATCAAGTATGTCAAAAATTCGAGTGAAAAAACGTCATTTCAGTACTCATCAACCCATTGAGGATTACTGTTTTGGTGCTATAAACTAACAACAAGTTTGTCTGGCAGCTCCTTAGTGGTGCCAAAGTTAACTGGGAAACTATCAAATGTGTCAAAAATTCGAATGAAAACACGTCATTTTACTTCTCTTCAAACCCATTGAGGATGATTGTTTTGGTGCTACAAATTAACAATCAGTTTGTCTGGCAGCTCCAGAGAGGTACCAAAGTTGACAGGGAAGCTGTCAAACATGTCAAAAATTCAAGTGACAAAACTTCATTTTAGTTCTCTTCAAACCCATTGAGTATGAATGCTTTGGTGCTAAAAACTAACAATAAGTTTGTCTGGCAGCTCCAGAGTGGTGCCAAAGTTAACTGGGAAACTGTCAAACATGTCAAAAATTCGAGTGAAAGAACGTCATTTTAGTGCTCTTCAAACACATTGAGGATGATTGTTTTGGTGCTAGAAACTGACAATAAGTTTGTCTCGCAGCTCCAGACTTGTGCCATAGTTAACTGGGAATCAGTAAAACATGTCAAAAATTCGAGTGAAAGAACATGATTTTAGTACTCTTCATACACATTTAGAATGATTTTTCTGAGGAAAGAGCTAATAGAGTATTTAACCATTAGGTGCCGGGTGGTGCCAAAGTTAAGCGGGAAACTGTCAAACATGTGAAAAATTCGAGTGAAAGAACGTCATTTTAGTACTCTTCATACCCATTGAGGATGATTGTTTTGATGCTAAAAACTAACAATATGTTTGTCTTGTATCTCCATTGTGGCGCTAATGTTAACTGCGAAACTGTCAACTATGTCAAAAATTTCAGTGAAAAAACGTCATTTTACCACTCTTCAAACCCATTAGGGTGATTGTTTTGGTGCAAACAGCCAATGAATAATTTGACTGGCAGCTCCTGAGTGGTGCCAAAGTTAACTATGAATCTGTGAAGCATGTAAAAAATGCGAGTGAAAACACGTCATCTTAGTAGTCTTCAAACCTGTTGAGGATGATTGTTTTGGTGCTAAAAACTAACAATAATTTTGTCTGGCAGCTCCAGAGTGGTGCCAAAGTTAACTGGGAAACTGTCAAACATGTAAAAATTCGACTGACAAAACGTTATTTTAGTTCAAAAATTCGAGTGAAAAAGCGTCATTTCAGTACTCTTCAATCCCTTTGAGGATGATTGTTTTGGTGCTAAAAACTAACGATAAGTTTGTCCGGCAGCTGCGGAGTGGTGCCAAAGTAAAGTGGGAAACTGTCCAACATGTCAAAAATTCGATTGAAAAAGCGTCATTTTAGTACTCTTCAATCCATTTGAGGATGATTGTTTTGTTGCTAAAAACTAACAATAAGGTTGTCCGGCAGCTGCGGAGTGGTGCCAAAGTTAACTGGGATACTGTCAAACATTTAAAAAATTCGAGTTACAAAACCTTATTTTAGTACTCTTCAAACCCATTGATGATGATTGTTTTGGTGCTAGAAACTTAAAATAAGTTTGTCTGGTCACTTCTGACTGGTGCTAAAGTTCACTGGGAAACTGCCAAACATGTCAAAAATTCGAGTGAAACAACGTCATTTCAGTACTCTTCAAACCCATTGAGGATTATTGTTTTGGAGCTAAAAATTAACAATAAGTTTGTCTG
>NC_046658.1:10868672-10869701 GCF_010883055.1 Belonocnema kinseyi
TTAACTTTGGCACCACTAAGGCGCTGACAGAAAAACATGTTGTTAGTTTTTAGCACCAAAACAGTAATCCTCAATGGGTTTGAAGAGTACTGAAATGTGGTTTTTTCACTCGAATTTTTGACATGTTTGACAGTTTCCCAGTTAACTTTGGCACCGCGCTGGAGCTGCCAGACAAACTTATTGTTAGGTTTTGGCACCAAAATCATCATCCTCAACGGGTTTGAAGAGTACTAATATGAAGTTTTTTCACTGAAATTTCTGACATATTTAACAGTTTCCCAGTTAACTTTAGCACCACTAAGGAGCTGCCAGACAAACGTATTGTTAGTTTTTAGCGACAAAACAATCATCCTAAGTGGGTTTGAAGAGTACGAAAATGGCGTTTTTTCACTCGAATTTTTTGCATGCTTGACAGTTTCCCAGTTAGCTTTGACACCACTCAGGAGCTGCCCGTGAAATTCCTTGTTGGTTATCAACACCAAAACAATCAGCCTTATTGAATTTGAGGAGTACTAAAATGACGTTTCTTCACTCGAATTTTTGACATATTTGGCAGATTCCCAGTTAACTTTAGCACCAGTCAGAAGTGACCAGACAAACTTATTTTAAGTTTCTAGCACCAAAATTATCATCATCAATGGGTTTGAAGAGTACTAAAATAAGGTTTTGTAACTCGAATAGCTGAAATGTTTGACAGTATCCCAGTTAACTTTGGCACCACCCTGCAGCTGCCGGTCAAACTTATTGTTAGTTTTTAGCACCAAAACAATCATCCTCAAAGGGATTGAAGAGTACTAAAATGACGCTTTTTCACTCGAATTTTTGACATGTTGGACAGTTTCCCACTTAACTTTGGCACCACTCAGGAGTGACCAGACAAACATATTTTTGGTTTTTGGCACCAAAGAAATCATCATCAATGGGTTTGAAGAGTACTAAAATAGCGTTTTGTCACTCGAATTTTTGAAATGTTTGGCAGAACCCCAGTTAACTTTGGCTCCACTCTGGAGCTGCCAGACAAACTTATTG
>NC_046658.1:10869801-10880258 GCF_010883055.1 Belonocnema kinseyi
TACTCTTCAAACCCATTAAGGATGATTGTTTTGGTGCAAACAACCAACAAATAATTTGACTGGCAGCTCCTGAGCGGTGCAAAAGTTAAGTGGGAAACTGTCCAACATGTCAAAAATTCGAGTGAAAAAGCGTCATTTCAGTACTCTTCAAACCCATTGTGGATGATTGTTTTGGTGCTACAAAATAACGATAAGTTTGTCAGGCGGCTCCTTAGTGATTTTAAAGTTAACTGGGAAACTGTCAAATATGTTAAGAATTCGAGTGAAAAAACGTCATTTCAGTTCTTCTCAGACCCATTTAGGATGACTGTTTTGGTGCAAATAACTAACAAAGAATTTAACTATTAGGTCCTGGGTGGTGTCAATGTTAACTGGGAAACTGTGAAACATAAGAAAAATTCCCGTGAAAAAACGACATTTTAGTACTCTTCAAACCCATTAAGGATGATGGTTTTGGTGGAAACAACCAACAAAGAATTTGACTGGCAGCTCCTGAGCGGTGCCAAAGTTAACTGTGAAATTGTCAAACATGTCAAAAGTTCGAGTGAACATACGTCATTTGAGTACTCTTCAAACCCTTTAAGTATGATTGTTTTGGAGCAAACAATCAACAAACAATTTTACTTGCAGCTCCTGAGTTGTGCCAAAGTTAACTGGGAAACTGTCAAGCATGTAAAAAATTCGAGTGAAAAAACGTCATTTAAGTACTCTTCAAACCCATTAAGGATGATTGTTTTGGTGCACACAACAAACAAAAAATTTGACTGGCTGCTCCTTATTGGTGCCAAAGTTAAGTGGGAAACTGTCCAACATGTCAAAAATTCGAGTGAAAAAACGTCATTTTAGTACTCTTCAAATCTATTGAGAATGATTGTTTCGGTGCTAAAAACTAAAAATACGTTTGTCTGGCAGCTCCTGAGTGGTGCTAAAGTAAACTGGGAAACTGCCAAACATGTCAAAATTTTGAGTGAAAACTCTTCATTTCAATACTCTTCAAACCCATTGAGGATGATTGTTTTGGTGCTTAACACTAAAAATAAGTTTGTCTGGCAGCTCCTCAGTGGTGCTAAAGTTAACTGCGAAACTGCAAAATATGTCAAAAATTACCGTGAAGAAACGTCATTGTAGTACTCTTCAAACACATTAAGGATGATTGTTTGGGTGCAAACAACCAACAAATAATTTGAATGGCAGCTCCTGAGCGGTGCAAAAGTTAAGTGGGAAACTGTACAACATGTCAGAAATTCGAGTGAAAATGCGTCATTTTAGTACTTTTCAATTCCATTGAGGATGATTGTTTTGGTTCTAAAAACTAAAAATAAGTTTTTCTGGTAGCTCCTGAGTGGTGCTAAAGTTGACTGGGAAACTGTCAGCCACGTCAAAAATTCGAGTGAAAGAACGTCATTTCAGTTCTCTTCAAACCCTTTGAGGATGATTGTTTTGGTGCTACAAAATAACGACAAGTTTGTCTGGCGGCTCCTTAGTGATGCTAAGATTAACTGGGAAACTGTCAAACATGCCGAAAATTCGAGTAAAAACGTCATTTTACTACTCTTCAAAGCCATTAAGGATGATTGTTTTGGTGCAAACAACCAACAAAGAATTGGACTGTCAGCTCCTGAGCGGTGCTAAAGTTAACTGGGAAACTGTCGAACTTGTCAAAAATTCGAGTGAGAAAACGTCATTTCAGTACTCTTCAAACCCATTGAGAATGACTGTTTTGGTGCTAAAAACTAACAATAAGTTTGTCTGGCAGCTCCTTAGTGGTGCCAAAGTTAACTTGCATACTTTCAAACATGTGAAAATTTCGAGTGAGAAAACGTCATTTTAGTACTCTACAAACCCATTAAGGATGATAATTTTGGTGCGAACGAACAACGAAGAATTTGCCTGGCAGCTACTGAGTGGTGCCCAAGTTAACTAGGAAACTGTGAAACATGTTAATAATTCGTGTGAAAAAACGTCATTTTAGTTCTTCTCAGACCCATTTAGGATGATTGTTTTGGTGCAAATAACTAACAAAGAATTTAACTGCTAGGTCCTGGGTGGTGCCAAAGTTAACTGGGAAACTGTCAAACATGTGGAAAATTCGAGTGAAAAAGCGTCATTTTAGTACTCTTTAAACCCATTTAGGATGATTATTTTGGTTCGAATAACTAACAAGGTATTTAACTATTAGGTCCTGTGTGATGCTAAAGTTAACTGGCAAACTGTCAAACATGTAAAATATTCTAGTGAAAAAAACGTCATTTTAGTACTCATCAAACCCATTGACGATGATTATTTTGGTGCTAAAAGCTAACAATAATTTGACAGGCAGCACCTGTGTGTTGCTAAAGTTAACTGGGAAACTGTGAAACATGTTAAAAATTCGTGTGAAAAAACGTCATTTCAGTACTCTTCAAACCCATTGTGGATGATTGTCTTGGTGCTACAAAATAACGATAAGTTTGTCAGGCGGCTCCTTAGTGATGCTAAAGGTAACTGGGAAACTGTCAAATATGTTAAGAATTCGAGTGAAAAAACGTCATTTTAGTACTCTTCAAGCCCATTAAGGATGATTATTTTGGTGCTAAAAGCTAACAATCAGTTTTTCTGGCAGCTCCAGTGTGGTGGCACAGTTAACAGGGAAACTGTCAAACATGTCAAAAATTCGAGTGAAAAAGCGTCATTTTAGTACTCTTTAAACCCATTTAGGATGATTATTTTGGTGCGAATAAATAACAAGGTATTTAACTATTAGGTCCTGGGTGATGCTAAAGTTAACTGGCAAACTGTCAAACATGTCAAATATTCTAGTGAAAAAAACGTCATTTTAGTACTCATCAAACCCATTGACGATGATTATTTTGGTGCTAAAAGCTAACAATAATTTGACAGGCAGCACCTGTGTGGTGCTAAAGTTAACTGGGAAACTGTGAAACATGTTAAAAATTCGTGTGAAAAAACGTCATTTTAATACTATCCAAACCATTGAGAATGATTTTTTTGGTATACACATCCAACAAAGAATTTGACTGGCAGCTCCTGAGTGGTGCCAAAGTTAACTGCGAACCTGTCAAACGTGTGCAAAATTCGAGTGAAAAACGTCATTTTAGTACTCTTCAAACCTATTTAAGATGATTGTTTTGGTGCAAATAACTAACAAAGAAATTAGATATTAGGTGCTGATTGGTGCCAAAGTTAAGTGAGAAACTGTAAAACATGTCAAAAATTCGAGTGAAAAAACCTCATTTTAGGACTCTTCAAACCCATTGAGGATGATTGTTTTGGTGCTAAAAACTATACAGTAAGTTTGCCTTGAAGCTACTGAGTGGCGCCAAAGTTAACTGGGAAACTGTCACATACGTCAAAAGTTGTAGTGCAAAAACGTGACTTTAGTACTCTTCAAACCCATTTAGGATGATTGTTTTGGTGCAAGTAGCAAACAATTAATTTAACTATTAGGTCCTGAGTGGTGCCAAAGTTAAGTGGGAAACTGTGAACATGTCAAGGATTCGAGTGAAAAGACGTCATCTTAGTACTCTTCATACCCATTTATGATGATTGTTTTGGTGCAAACTACTAACAAAGAATTTGACTGGCAGCTTCTAAGTGGTGCCATAGTTAACTGGGAAACTGTCGAACGTGTCAAATTTTCGAGTGAAAAACGTGATTTCAGTACTGTACAAACCCATTAAGGATGATGGTTTTGGTGCAAATAACAAACAAAGGATTTGACTGGCAGCTCCTGAGTGGTGTCAAAGTTTACTGGGAATCTGTCAAACATGTGAAAAATACGAGTGAAAAAACGTCATTTTAGTACTCTTCAAACCCATTTAGGATGATTGTTTTGGTGGAAATAACTAACAAAAAAATTAGCTATTAGGTCCTGAGTGGTGTCAAAGTTAATTGGGAAACTGTCAAACATGTGAAAAACTCGAGGGAAAAAACGTCATTTTAGTAGTCTTCAAAGCCATTTAGGATGATTGTTTTGGTGCGAATATCAAACAAGGAATTTAACTATTAGGTCCTGTGTAGTGACAAAGTTAAGTGGGAAACTGTCAAACATATCAAGGATTCGAGTGAAAAGACGTCATTTTAGTACTCTTCAAACCCATTTATGATGATTGTTTTGGTGCAAACAACTAACAAAGAATTTGACTGGCAGCTGCTAAGTGGTGCCATAGTTAACTGTAAAACTGTCAGGCGTGCTAAAATTCGAGTGAAAAAACGTCATTTTAGTACTCTTCAAACCAATTGAGGATAATTGTCTTAGTGATAAAAACTAACAACATGTTAGTCTGGCAGCTCCAGAGTGGTGTCAAAGTTAATTGGAAAACTGTCAAACATGTCAAAAATTCGAGTGAAAAAACGTCATTTTATTACTCTTCATACCCACCAAGGATGATGGTTTTGGTGCAAAAAACCACGAAAGATTTTGAATGGCAGCCCCTGAGTGGTGCCAATGTCAACTGGCAAACTGTCAAACATGCCAAATATTCTATTGAAAAAACGTCATTTTATTAATCTTCAAACACATTGTGGATTTTTTTTTTTTGCTAAAATCTAACAATAAGTTTGTCTGGCAGCTCCTGAGTGGTGCTAAGGTTAACTGGGAGACTGTAAAGCATGTGAAAAATTCGAGTGAAGAAACGTCATTTTAGTACTCTTTAAACCCATTTAGGATTATTGTTTAGCTGCAAATAGCAAACAAGTAGTTCAACTATTAGGTTCTGAGTGGTGCCAAAGTTAAGTGGGAAACTGTGAAACATGTCAAGGATTCGAGTGAAAAGACGTAACTTTAGTACTCATCAAACCCATTGACGATGATTCTTTTGGTGCTAAAAGCTAACAATAAGTTCGTCTGGCCGCTCCTGACGGTTGACAAAGTTAACTGTGAAACCGTCAAACATGTAAAAAATTAGAATGATAAAACTTTATTTTAGTACTCTTCAAAGCCATCTAGGATGATTGTTTTTGGTGCAAATAACTAACAAAGAATTTAACTATTACGTCCTGAGAGGTGCCAAACTTTAGTGGGAATCTGTCAAACTTGTCAAAAATTCGAGTGAAAAAACGTCATTTTAGTACTCTTCAAACACAGAAAGGATGATTGTTTTGGTGCAAACAACTAACAAAGAATTGGACTGGTAGCTTTTGAGTGGTGCTAAAGTTAACTAGGTAACTGACAAACATGTCAAATATTCGAGTGACAAAACGTTATTTCAGTAATGTTCAAACCCATGGAGGATTACTGTTTTGGTGTAAAAACTAACAATAAGTTTGTCTGGCGGCTCCCAAGTTGTACCAAAGTTAACGGGGAAACTGATATTCATGTTAAAAATTCGTGTGAAAAAACGTCATTTTAGTACTCTTCAGACACATTATGGATGATTGTTTTGGTACAAACCAACGAAGAATTTGACCGGCATCTCCTGCGTGGTGCCAAAGTTAACTGCGAAACTGTCAAACATGTGAAAATTTCGAGTGACAAAACGTCATTTTAGTTCTCTTCAAACCCATTTAGGATGATTCTTTTGGTGTAAATAACTAAGAAGGAATTTAACTATAAAGTCCTGAGTGGTGCCAAAGTTAACAGGGAAACTGTCAAACATGTGAAGAAATTCGAGAGAAGAAACGTCATTTTAGCACTTTTCAAACCCATTCACGATAATTATATTGTTGCTCAAAACTAACAGTAAGTTGTTCTGGCAGCTCCTGAGCGGTGCAAAAGTTAAGTAGGAAACTGTTAAACATGTCAAAAATTCGTGTGAAAAAACGTCATTTTAGTATTCTTTAAACACATTAAAGATGATAGTTTTGGTATAAATAACTAACAAGGAATTTAAATATTAGTTCCTGAGTTGTGTAAAAGTTAAGTGGGAAACTGTCAAACATGTCAAAGATTCGAGTGAAAAGACGTCATTTTAGTACTCTTCAAACCCATTAAGGATATTATTTTGGTGCACGCAACTAACAAAGACTTTGACTGGAAGCACCTAAGTGGTGCTAACGTTAACTGTGAAACATGTCAAAAATTGGAGCGAAAAAACGTCAATTTAGTTCTCTCCAAACCCATTGAGAATGACTGTTTTTGTGCATGCAACTAACAAAGAATTTGTCTGGCAGCTACTGAGTGCTGCCAAAGTTAAGTAAGAAACTGTGAAACATGTCAAAAGTTCGAGTGGAAAAATGTCATTTTAGTACTCTTCAAAGCCATTGAGGATGATTGTTTTGGTGCAGAAAACTAACAAACAATTTGACTGGCAGCTGCTGAGTGGTGCCAAAGTTAACTGGGAAACTAGCAAACTTGTCAAAAATTCGAGTGAAAAAACGTCATTAAATACTCTTCAAACTCAATAAGGATGATGGTTTTGGTGCAAGCAACCAACAAGGAATTTGACTGGCAGCTCCTGAGTTGTACCAAACTTAACTGGGAAACTGTCAAAGATGTAAAAAATTCGTGTGGAAAAACGTGTTTTGGTACGATTCATACCCATTAAGGATGATTGTTTTGATGCAGACAACCAACAAATAATTTGACAGGCAGCTCCTGAGTGGTGCTGAAGTTAATTTGGAAGCTGTCAAACATGTCAAAAGTTCGAGGGAAAAAATGTCATTTTAGTAATCTTCAAACCCATTGAGGATGATTGTTTTGGTGCAGAAAACTAACAAAGAATTCGACTGGCAGCACCTGAGTGGTACCAAAGTTAAGAGGGAAAATTTCAAACATGTCAAAAGTTCCAGAGAAAAAACGTCATTTTAGTTCTCTTCAAACCCATTCAGGATGATTGTTTTGACGCAAACAACCAACAAGGAATTTGTCTATTAGCTCCTGTGTGGTGCCAAAGTTAACTGGCAAACTGTAACACACGTAGAATGTTCGAGTGAAAAAACGTCATTTCAATACTCTTCAAACCCATTAAGAATGATTGTTTTGGTCAAACAACCAACAAAGAATTTGACTGGCCGCTTCTAAACTGTGCCTAAGTTATTGGGGAAACTGTCAAACATGTCAAATTTGGAGTGAAAAAACGTTATTTTGGTACTCTTCAAACCGATTTAGGATGTTTGTTTCG
The DNA here is from genome assembly GCF_010883055.1 of Belonocnema kinseyi. Lineage (NCBI taxonomy): Eukaryota > Metazoa > Arthropoda > Insecta > Hymenoptera > Cynipidae > Belonocnema > Belonocnema kinseyi. The sequence goes on from NC_046658.1 coordinate 10,876,863, forward strand.
GTGCGAAAAACTAACAAATAATTTGACTGGTAGCTTCTGAGATGTGCCAAAGTTAACTGGGAAACTGTCAAACATGTCGAAATTTCGAGTGAAAAAAAGTCATTTTAGAACTCTTCAAACCCATTTAGGATGATTGTTTTGGTGCAAATAACTAACAAAGAATATTACTATTAGGGCATGAGTGGTGCCAATCTTTAGTGGGAAACTATGAAACATGTCAAATTTTCGAGTGAAAAAACGTTACTTTAGTACTCTTCAAACACATCGAGGATGATTGTGTTGGTGCTAAAAACTAACAATAAGTCTGTCTGGCAGCTCCCGAGTGGTGCTAATGTTAACTGGGAAACTGTCAATCATGTCAAAAATTCGAGGGAAAAAACGTCATTAAATACTCTTCAAACTCAATAAGGATGATGGTTTTGGGTCAAACAACCAACAAGGAAATTGACTGGCAGCTCGTGAGTTGTACCAAAGTTAACTGGGAAACTGTCACACATGTAAAAAATTCGAGTAAAAAAACGTAACTTTAGTACTCTTCAAACACATTTAGGTTGATTGTTTTTTTGCAAATAACTAACAAAGAATTTGATTATGAGGTCCTGAGTGGTACCAATGTTAAGTGGGAAGCTGTGAAACATGTCAAAAATTCGAGTGAGAAAACGTGATTTTAGTACTCTACAAAACCACTGCGGAGGATTGTTTTGGTGCTAAAAACTAACAAAAAGTTTGTCTGGTTGCTCCTGTGTGGTGCCAAAGTTAACTGGGAAACTGTCAAACCTGTAAAAAATTCGTGTGAAAAAACGTCTTTTGGTACGATTCAAACCCATTAAGGATGATTGTTTTGATGCAGACAACCTACAAGAAATTTGACAGGCAGCTTCTCTGTGGTGCTAAAGTTAACTTGAAGCTGTCAAACATGTCAAAAGTTCGTGTGAAAAAATGTCATTTTTTACTCTTCAAACCCATTGAGGATGATTGTTTTGGTGCAAACAACCAACAAAGAATTTGAATGGCAGCTCCTGAGTTGTGCCAAAGTTAACTGGGAAACTGTAAAACATGTCGAAATTTCGAGTGAAAAAAAGTCATTTTAGAACTCTTCAAACCCATTGAGGATGATTGTTTTGGTGCAAACAAACAACAAAGAATTTGAATGGCAGCTCCTGATTTGTGCCAAAGTTAGCTGGGAAACTGTCAATCATGTGAAAAATTCGAGTGAAAAAATGTCATTTTAGTACTCTTGAAACCCATTTAGGATCATTTTTTTGGTGCAAGTAACTGACAAAGTATTTAACAATTTGGTCCCGAGTGGCGCCAAAGCTAAGTGGGAAACTGTCAAGCATGTCAAAATTCTAGTGAAAAAACGTGATCTTAGTACTCTTCAAACCCATTGAGGATGATTATTTTGGTGCTAAAAACTAACAATGAGTTTGTCCGGCAGCTCATGTGTGGTGCTAAAGTTACCTGGGAAACTTTGAAACATGTCAAAAATTCGAGTGAAAAAACCTCTTTTTAGTACTCTTCAAACCCATTTGGGAGGATTGTTTAAGTGCTCAAAATTAACAATAAGTTTGTCTGGCAGCTCCAGAGTGGTGCCAAAGTTAACTGGGAAACTGTCAAACATGTAAAAAATTCGAGTGAAAAACGTTATTTTATTACTCTTTAAACCCATTTAGGATGATTCTTTTGGTTGGAAAAAAATAACAAGGAATTTGTCTGTTAGCTCCTGCGTGGTGCCAAAGTGAACTGCGAAACTGTCAAACATGTAAAAAATTCAAGTGAAAAAACGTCATTAGAGTACTCTTTAAACCCATTGAAGATGATTGTTTTGGTGCTAAAAACTAACAATTTGTTTGTCTCGCAGGTCCTGAGTGGTGCCAAAGTTAACTGGGAAACTGTGAAACATATCAAAAATTTGAGAAAAAAACGTCATTTTAGTACTCTTAAGAGCCGTTTAGGATGATGGTTTGGGTGCAAATAACTAACAAAGAATTTAACTATTAGTTCCTGAGTGGATGATTGTTTTGTTGCAAATAACTAACAGAGAATTTACCTATTAGGTCGCGAGTGGTGCAAAAGTTAAGTGGGAAACTGTGAATCATGTCAAAAATTCAAGTGAAAAAACGTCATTTTAGTACTCTTCAAACCCATTGAGGATGATTGTTTTGGTGCTACAAACTAACAATAAGTTTGTCTGGCAGCTCCTGAGTGTTTCCAAAGTTAAGTATGAAAATGTCAAACATGTCAAAAATTCTAGTGAAAAACGTCATTTTAGTAGTCTTCAAACACATTAAGGATGATGGTTTTGGTGCAAACAACCAACAAAGATTTTGACTTTCAGCTTCTCATTGGTGCCAAAGTTAATTGTGAAACTGTCAAACATGTAAAAAATTCGAGTGAAAAAACGTTATTTTAGTACTCTTCAAACCCATTTAGGATGATTGTTTTGACGCAAACAGCTAACAAGGAATTTGTCTATTAGCTCCAGAGTGGTTCCAAAGTTCACGAGGAAACTGTCAAACATGTAAAAATTCAAGTGAAAAAACGTCGTTTTAGTACTCTTCAAACCCATTGAGGATGATTGTTTTGGTGCAAATGACTAACAAAGTATTTAACTATTAGGTCCTGAGTGTTTCCAAAGTTAAGTGGTAAACTGTCAAACATGTAAAAAATTCGAGCGAAAAAACGTTATTGTAGTACTCTTCAAACCCACTGAGGATGATTGTTTTGGTGCAAACAACTAACAAAGAATTTGACTATTAGCTCCTGAGTGTTGCCAAAGGTAAGTGGGAAACTGTCAAACATGTCAAATATTCTTGTGAAGAAACGTCATTTTAGTACTCTTCAAACCCATTGCGTATGATTGTTATAGTGCTTGAAACTGACAACAAGTTAGTCTGGCAGCTCCAGAGTGGTGCCAAAGTTAAGTGGAAAACTGTCAAACATATCAAAAATTCGAGTGAAAAAACGTCATTTTAGTACTCTTCCAACCCATTAAGGATGATTTTCTTGCTGCAAACAACCAAAACAGATATATTACTATATCATTAGCGTAGACTAAACTAAGCCACTATTGCTCATTAGGGCTGGGATATGGATGTCTGCTATTACCGTTAATCATTATTTTGTTGAAAACCAATTTTTTAATCTGAAAATTGTACTATTCTATTTACTTTGTTTTAAAAATGAGTTATTTTTTTGAATACTAATTTCTTAATCTGAAAATTCTACTACTCTTAAGTAAAAATGTGTTTCAAATTAGTATTATATATTTATCGTATCGATATTCAGGAAAAGTTACACGAAAAGTAACAATATTAATTATTATTATACTTTTAATAAAAAATAAAACTTGTAATTGATTTGTATTCTTTAATAATTCTTATTCTAAATCTTACG